>NW_027210977.1:0-115000 GCF_029030835.1 Brachyistius frenatus
CATATTATAGACGACATGCTATAGTATGACTTTTTAATCATATTTTAGAGGACATGCTATAGTATGACTTTTTTTTAATCATATTTTAGACGACATGCTATAGTGTGACTTTTTTATCATATTTTAGACGACATGCTATAGTGTGACTTTTTTTTAAATCATATTTTAGACGACATGCTATAGTATGACTTTTTTATCATATTTTAGACGACATGCTATAGTGTGACTTTTTTATCATATTTTAGACGACATGCTATAGTGTGACTTTTTTTTATCATATTTTAGACGACATGCTATAGTGTGACTTTTTTATCATATTTTAGACGACATGCTATAGTATGACTTTTTTTTATCATATTTTAGACGACATGCTATAGTGTGACTTTTTTATCATATTTTAGACGACATGCTATAGTATGACTTTTTTTTATCATATTTTAGACGACATGCTATAGTGTGACTTTTTTATCATATTTTAGACGACATGCTATAGTGTGACTTTTTTTTATCATATTTTAGACGACATGCTATAGTGTGACTTTTTTTTATCATATTTTAGACGACATGCTATAGTGTGACTTTTTTATCATATTTTAGACGACATGCTATAGTGTGACTTTTTTATCATATTTTAGACGACATGCTATAGTGTGACTTTTTTTATCATATTATAGACGACATGCTATAGTGTGACTTTTTTTATCATATTTTAGACGACATGCTATAGTGTGACTTTTTTTATCATATTTTAGACGACATGCTATAGTATGACTTTTTTTTATCATATTTTAGACGACATGCTATAGTGTGACTTTTTTATCATATTTTAGACGACATGCTATAGTATGACTTTTTTTATCATATTTTAGACGACATGCTATAGTGTGACTTTTTTTTATCATATTTTAGACGACATGCTATAGTGTGACTTTTTTTAATCATATTTTAGACGACATGCTATAGTGACTTTTTTTAATCATATTTTAGACAACATGCTATAGTATGACTTTTTTTAATCATATTTTAGACTACATGCTTGTTAGAAAAATTACTGAGAGGCTAGATTCAAAATCAAACATATTGAACATTTATTCTTGCAAGAAGAAGGAGCAAAATACATGTAAACTGAAAGAATGATGTCAAGCATTGCTCCTCCGTAGTTCAGCTTTCATGCAGTGTGACAAACAGTTGACAGTCACCTCCATTTCCTTTGTATCTGCTTTCGTATTATAACACTGAGTTGGTTGTAGGTCACATGATGAGGACACCGGGGAGTCGTCAATTAGATGCGGAAAGTAAAACAAAAGAAACTTTCCTGAGCCACATGCAAATAAGATGAAACAATCTTATTTTCTTTCCATCAATGTTTGTGAGTTTCTTATGATATTTTGGACGACATACTATAGCATGACTTTTTTTTTGGAAAACTTTTGAATCGGAGAGCCGGGCTCGTCTCAGGACAACGAATGAGACCTGGGACATCACAGACACTCTGAGCTGCACATTTAATGAAGGTTTCATCTGGACAGACGCTTAAACACAGCTCATAACTCTCACAACAAGACATCGTTCTGAAAACAGGATGTACAACATCCACTCGGCCCTCCAGCTCTGCACACGCTGCTCCGTCTCAGAAACAAAGGAGGAAAAAAAGTCCTTGAAATAAAAACACGCCGTGACGTCAGTCCTGAGGTTTCACAAACACTCTCTTTGATTTCGTCTCCATCACGTTGTGGTTCACGTCCTCGTCCTCCATCGACGCTCTCTCGCGCTTCTTTGCAAACTTTTTCCTCAAGCTATCGACCAAACTCTCGTACCTGAGAGGAAAAAACAGAGTCAGACGCCGGTTTTATTACACAGACGGGTTTGATTTAAGGAATCACTTCGTACCTCAGAGCCATCTCCTCATCTGTGACGTCCGTCTGCATCCGTCTCGTGTCCTCTTCCTCTCCTTCCTCTTCTTCATCTTTAGGATTCATCAGAGCCATCAGTTTCTGTGGCGAACGCAAGACAACAAAAAAAGCATGAATGTAAAATAAAGCAAAGGAACGGATGAATAAATTCGATGGAACGTTCAAATAAAATTTAAATCTAAAACAAACTTTGATGAAAAGACACATTAAATCAACATCAGGTTAAAAATAAAAACTGCTCTGAAATCAACATTTTCTGTAAAAACAAGCAGAGAAAGACGAGAAGCTGAAATGTGAGCGATCAGAGGTGATAAAGTCAAACTGAGACGGACCTCAACTTCAGGATTAAAACCCCTGAAGGACATGCGACCGTACTTCAAGTCTTCACACGACACGAAACTCTTCTCCTCAATGATCAGGTTCCTGAAAAAAACATCACAAACACATTTTAAAATCATCATCAGGTTTAGTTACAAGGTGAACATGAGGAATGAGTGAAGCTCATCTTTAAAACTTTATTAAAGTTCAGTCTTTCAACAAACTGATGGTTCACAGCCTCGTTCTTTTTTTTATTTTTAAAGCCTTTTACACCAGACTCCATTTAAAAAATGTCCCGTTTACTATTCAGCTCATTTATGTTACGAAAAAGTCCATCTGACGGACAAGTTATGAGAACGCAATGACGCAAGAAACACTTTAATCAGTCGGATATCATTTTGTCGTTGTGAGAAATATTGATCTATTTTATATCTGCGCTGAAATGAACTGAGGCTTCAGCTGTTCAAGTGTAGGACGTGATCAGAGAACGTATCATCGGTCAGATTTATGAATGGAGTCTGGCTTCGGGGGAAGGAGGAGGACATCTTACTCTTTAGCTTTGAGCTCGGGCAGGTCCAGGTACCAGTGTTCATCACTGATGATTCTCCGCTCGTCTTCCTCCAGCTGCTTCTTGGTCTCCGCGTCCAGACCTCTCTGCATGAACTGAGACACCAAGACAACGTCCACACGTTACGTCACAGCTGTGACGTAGCGTGTGGACGTTACGTCACAGCTGTGACGTAGCGTGTGGACGTTACGTCACAGCTGTGACAGGTTCAACTTCAGCAGCAGAGCTGCAAACGATGAGTCCGAAAACAGAAAATCAATCAATCAAACTTTCTGACTCACTTATTGATAAAAAGAAAAAGGAATACGTTTCTGACTGCAGCGTTTTAAAAGTGAATATTTCCTCTAAAACAGGCTGCAGGTTAATTTCATGATGATTAAATCTGATATGAATTAAAATCATGGTTCAGTCTTTAAACTGCCCGTTTTAAGTTATTTAATTTACATCAGATCTGATCAAACGCTTCAGATTTAGTTCAGCTTCAATCAATATGATGAACAGATTTATGGGGATGAAACTCGATTAAACTGATGATCAAGTTTATATTTTTTGTCCCGACCATAAAAAGGTATTTAATGAAGCAGGAAGTGTTTAATTGTCGGATCCTGAAGGAGGTTCTGCTCGGCGAACACGACCGGTTCCTCACAACTTCCGTTTCACTAACCTTCATGCGCAGAAGGTTTTTGGAGAGTTTCATGGAGTCGTTCGCCATTTTTGAACAGTTTGAACCGAACTGCAGGAACTCCGCAGGAACTCTTTTCAACAGTTTGACAGCAGCTCCGCAGGAACTCCGCAGGAACTCGTTCCCTCGTTGGCTGCTAAGCTAACAGCACGAGTTCCGCGCAGCCGCAGAAGCTCGTAAAGGATGACGCGGGGAGGAGCCTGATTAATCAACTTCCGATATCATCGATGTTCGAGAGAAAAGCAGAATCATGTTCAGACTTTAAAACGAAAAGATTCAAGTCCAAACCATCAGAATTGTATTTTTGATCAGAAACGGAATATATTCTTGTTTAACAAAACACATTTAATTAAAATAACATTTAGAAATATTTTCAAAATAAATATAGTTCATTCCTCCAGCTGTTAAACATTCCAGATTTAATATCTGTGAACATGAAAATGATGATTATTTTCCAAATTATTTAAGTGACCAGCTAATTTGTGAAACCCTCTCATTGATTGATTGTTTTGTCCGAACAACAGTTCAAACCTTGAAATTATTCAAATTGAATGACAATAATCCAAATCGAAAGCAGGAAATCTTCACATCAGAAACACATATATGGAAATTTACTTTACAAATATATTCAAAAAGAATCATTCTCTGTGAATCAGATAAATGTTTAATCACTAAAAGGCGTCATATTTAAATGTAGTGACGTAATTATACAGCAGACGTCGCAGACAGGAGAACCACATTAAGACGAGGAGGAGAGATCACAGCAGGACGAAGGTTTGGCTCATCTGACCCAGTGGAAGGAGGACCGACCTTTGACCTCCACCTCCAGCAGAACGCCAACGAGAACGAACCAGACGAGAGAACTTCAGTGGTCCGGAGACGAGACAAGACGAACAGTGATGTCATCAACCATCAGTGATGTCATCAACCATCAGTGATGTCATCGTTGGTTTGTGATCGTTATGAATCCTCCAGTTCAGATTCTGTCCGTCACCATCTTTGCTAGTTCGGAGCGGTTCGGAGCAGGAAGTGACCATATTTGGACGAGCTGGGGGAGGAGCCAGCGGTGGATCTGACCGATCTGATCGGAAACCCGACGATACTACGTCCCGCCCACCGATAGCTGTAACCTGACTGCACCACAGGCCTGTCAATCAAACAGACACGCCCCCAAAAACAGGTGTTCTTGAATCTTCTTTTCTAATGAATGAGGGATTATTTTCAGATGGACCTCCAGAAAACTAAGAAGAAGGAGTGACTTTAGCTAACAACACCGAGATAACTGATGGACACATTTTATTCACTTTGGATTTGATGAGAGAAGTTGAATGGGAGTCTATGGAGCCGGAGGCTTTTTGGAGCCGACCTCTAGTGGCACTCGCTGGTATTGCAGCTGAAGGCCTCATTTTTCTGACCTGAAGCTAACAACACTTTTACAAACAGTCTGTGGGTGCAGCGTGTTGATCCGTTGGTGCTCTCAGAGCTGCTGACAGTAACTCTGATCCAGTCGGCTCCTTCGTCAGATGAATTCCCGGATCAGCAGCTCCTTCAGGGAGCGTGGCGACGCCTCTCCCCTCTCGGCATCCCTCAGGGTGGTCAGCTCCTCCTGCAGCTGAGCCACGGGTCGACCCAGCCGGTACCCTTCGTCCACCAGCAGCTCCAGCAGGGCGGCTCTGTAGCGCCGCAGGCCGTAGCGCCTCACCGGGGGTAGAGCTCTCTGGGCGGCCGCGAACGCCTGCTCCGGCTCGTCCAGGTCGCGGTGGCAGACGGCGAGGCCGGCCAGCGTGGAGACGGTCATGGTGGGCTGCTGCCACGGCAACAGCTTCTCCTGGATGTCCAGAACGGTCCGCAGCTGCTCCAGAGCGGGCCGGAACTGCCCGGCCCGCAGCAGGCCGTGGGCCCGCCGCTGCTCCTGCTCGGTGAAGAAGGAGGCGAAGAGAGGGGAGTGCCGGACGCAGCGGGTGGCGTACAGCCGGGCCAGGTAGTCCTGCAGCGCCCGGCGCCGCTCCGAGATGCTCTCCGGGCAGAAGTTCCCCGTCAGCAGCTTGCGGGGAAGAAGCACCTCCTCCAGCTCCTCCTCGAACTCCTCCACGAGTCGGTGGTGGAGGTGGCAGAAGTCGCTGTAGCGGCGCTCCACCGACACGCGGTGGGACTCGAAGCTGCCGGAACGCATCACCGCGATCTCATACAGCTGGAGAGAGAAACAGGAAGCAGGAAGTGGAGGTTGGAACTCCTGTATGTGACTCTGATCTTTAATAAAGTGTAAAACACGACGTCTCACCGCGTGTTTGCTCAGAGTTTGTTCAACAATACGAGTCGATGGGATTTCAAACAGCAGCCTGACGGGTCGCTGCTCCCGCTTCACCGCCTGCCAGTTCTGCTGTAGCTCCTTTGTGGTCAAACTGGAGCAACTGGGAAGGTCATCTACACACACACACACACACACACACACACACACACACACACACACACACACACACACACACACACACACACACACACACACACACACACGAGAAACAATATTCAGTCCATTTTATCTGCAGCCGACAGCATTAAGACTGAAAACAAGAGGAAACTGTTTGCTTAGCTTCACATAAAGACTTTTAACCTCAGACTGTTTCTAAAAGTGTTCGTAGTTTCAGTTCTGTAAAATGGTTCTGATCCAGAAGTGTCTTCAGCTGCAATACCAGCGAGTGCCACTAGAGGTCGGCTCCAAAAAGCCTCCGGCTCCATAGACTCCCATTCAACTTCTCTCATCAAATCCAAAGTGAATAAAATGTGTCCATCAGTTATCTCGGTGTTGTTAGCTAAAGTCACTCCTTCTTATTAGTTTTCTGGAGGTCCATCTGAAAATAATCCCTCATTCATTAGAAAAGAAGATTCAAGAAGACCTGTTTTTGGGGGCGTGTCTGTTTGATTGACAGGTAACAGCTATCAGGACGTCTCAGCTGGTTCATAGAGGTCGATCTGAGTCTAAAACTAAAAGTTTTGTTTCTCGTCTTACTGACAGCAGTGAGGATTAAAGCGAACAGAACATGACAGAACGAGAAAGAACCTGGAGTCGGGTCGGTGTCAGCGCTCCTCCGTTGTGCTGCCATCAGATTCAAACAGCTGATCAGAACTCAGACCCGCTTCACTGCTCAGATGATCTGCTGCATCTCCACTCGGGGTAGTCCAGCTGGGTCCAGCTGTGTCCTCATTATGTTGGACTTCTGGTCCGGTTCTAGTGATAAAAAAAATGGAAGAAAAAGACTGGAGCGTGTTTCCTGAAACACTCAAAACAACATGTAACATGTCAGACAGCAGGAAGTTCCTGACAGCCAGAGAGAGGAAGTGAAACCAAACACCATTGTGGTAAAAAAAAAAAACTCAGCCAGGGTGAAATGTGAGAGGCGCTTGATTTATACGCCTGTAGCAGCAGGCAGGTGGTGTTTCAGTGACAGTTCAGGGTTCTGCGGGAGGAAGTGAACAGGCTGAGGATCAACGATCCAGTGACGACGACGTGCAGTTCCTCGCCGCTCCACCAGGAGGAGCTTCAGGCTCCTAAACACACACACAGCAGAGAGGATGCAAGGTCAAAGGTCACAGTGGAAGCAGCTATTCTTTAAGAAAAATTATGTTTGTACGTTAGACTTTGGGTTCCACTATGGGTTCCAGGATCCATCTGGATATAAAATCAACGATAAGAACAATAAACTTTATATACATCAAACATCGTGAGTGATAAAGAAATATTACAAGTTAAACACAGAAGACATTTATTTTGAGGAAGCTCAGATCATCAGAGGGACACAAACAGTCAGGTTTAATAAATCCTGGTGCCTTTCAGGTGTTTACTCTGATCAGAAACTAATTTCTTACAGTTCATAGATCTGTTTCTATAAAATAAATAATAAAAGATGTTTGTTTACATGAAGACTGATGTTTTTTATTGTCACTTCAGCTTTGATTCATATTTTATTGGAGCTGTTGTGATGATTTATAAAAAGGACAATAAAGTTTTCAGAATTGTTTTAAATGAAGTCATGACGACAATAAAGGATTAACGCGTGTTTCTTCCTCTTTGGAGCTCGATATGAGGAGAGGTGCTTTTACACCTTGTGTCCTGTGAGGGGCGCTGTGCTCTCATCTGGACTGTGTGTGTGTGCGATGACGCAGGCAGGCTGTTCACTCCCCACTGTGTTTTTTTTGTGGCGATTCAGCAGAATAATAAGGTGATTATATTTTTAATTAAATGTCTTTATAAGGCCACAGCACGCTGAGGTCTCTCCGAAGACAGGAGTGAAGGTTTGACCTTTGAACTCTGCCAGACAAACACCATAAAATGCCGTGTTTTATGACTTGACGTTTGAACCAGCACTCAAACATTCCAGCAGACAATCTATCAGCAAGTTTATCACCGAGCGTTCCCACGAGAGCCGTCCTCATATCGGATCCATCTATTCCACTCGGTGACAGGTGTGTGTGGGGTGGGGTGGGGTGGGGGTGGAGGGGCAGGACTCCTGGCTGTCCGTCCTCTTCGCTCTCTACGTCTCGTCGGTCTCTGAGCCGAGGTTCAGTCCTCCGTCTGTCTGCGATGGGAAGAAGCTGCCGAGTCAGCCGCCTGTGTGTCCTCTGCGTGGTCGTGGCCCTGGTCTCCGTGGCAACCATCGTCACACTGTGGACTATCGCCCTGACGGCGGGTGATGGCGACGATGACATCACGGCTCCTTGGGACAGGTAATGAGATGTCCGTCGCCTCGAAGGCAACAAAAGTCTCCAGCTGATCCAAAGTCTCAACAGGAAGCAGCTAGAGGTCCTCTACCAAAATGAAAGCACTGACACCCTCAACAGGAAACACTGCGACGTCTTCCTGTTCTGAGATCTTTCGGTCTTTGTGTTTTGTCCCCTCAGCTATCGTCTCCCTGCCGCTCTGGTCCCCGAACTCTACAACGTCACCCTGTGGCCCCGCCTCAGCCCCGCCCCCGACACCGGCCTCTACCTGTTCACAGGTGAGTGACGGCGCCGCTGCCTCCACCTGCAGGGCATGATGGCAGACTGGATATAAAAGTGTTCGTAGCTTCAGGTCTGTAAAATGGTTCTGATCCAGAAGTGTCTTCAGCTGCAATACCAGCGAGTGCCACTAGAGGTCGGCTCCAAAAAGCCTCCGGCTCCATAGACTCCCATTCAACTTCTCTCATCAAATCCAAAGTGAATAAAATGTGTCCATCAGTTATCTCGGTGTTGTTAGCTAAAGTCACTCCTTCTTCTTAGTTTTCTGGAGGTCCATCTGAAAATAATCCCTCATTCATTAGAAAAGAAGATTCAAGAACACCTGTTTTTGGGGGGCGTGTCTGTTTGATTGACAGGCCTGTGGTGCAGTCAGGTTACAGCTATCGGTGGGCGGGACGTAGTATCGTCAGGTTTCCGATCAGATCGGTCAGATCCACCGCTGGCTCCTCCCCCAGCTCGTCCAAATATGGTCACTTCCTGCTCCAAACCGCTCCGAACTAATAAAGATGGTGACGGAGAGAATCTGAACTGGAGGATTCATAACATTCATGAACCAACGATGACATCACTGATGGTTGATGACATCACTGATGGTTGATGACATCACTGATGGTTGATGACATCACTGCTGGTTGATGATTAGTTATTCTCTCTCTATGAATCAGCTGGTAAGATGTTCAGACACACTGACCTTCAGTGACCTTCAGTAACCATCAGTGACCTTCAGTGACCTTCAGTGACCTCAATGTGAGGTGACGTTGCCAACAAACATAATAACTTGTCTTTTCAGGACGGTCCGTTGTGCAGTTTGAGTGTGTTCATGAAACCGATCTGATCCTGATTCACTCCAACAAACTCAACTACAGCAAACTGGACGACACACAGACACACATGGCCCGGCTCACTGCTGCAGGTAACACACACACACACACACACACACACACACACACACACACACACACACACACACACACACACACACACACACACACTCTCATTTGTTATGTTTGTTGACGTTTATCAGAGCAAACAGATCTCAGTCTGTTTGCAGACGACCTCTTTCTATTTGTGGACGTCCTCACGTCTCATCGCGCCTCCTCTTCTCCCGTCTACAGGTGGCGCTGCTGCTCCCGCTATCGAGTCGTCGTGGCTGCAGCCGGAGACTCAGTATCTGGTCGTCCAGCTGAGCGGTCCGTTGAGTCGAGGCCAGAAGTACCAGCTGTACACGGAGTTCACGGGAGAGCTGGCCGACGACTTGGCCGGATTTTACCGGAGCGAATACGACGAAGACGGAGTCAGGAAGTAAGTTCTCCGTCCGGCTGTTCTCGGATCTGTTTTCGTCGAGACGGTTTGTTAAACGTTTGGTTCTCTCTCAGGATCGTTGCCACCTCTCAGATGCATCCAACTCACGCCAGGAAGACGTTCCCGTGTTTCGACGAGCCGGCCATGAAAGCTGTTTTCTACATAACCGTCCTCCACCCGCCAGGAACGCTAGCCCTGTCCAACGGCATGGACCGAGGTCGGCGCACCGCACGGGACAAATCCACCGTTAGCGTCGGGATCCATCAGCAGCTTGATGCTTCTGAACGTTAGCAGTGTTAGCAGCGTTAGCAGTGTTAGTGATAGCAGCAGCATTGGCAGTGTTAAATGTCAGTGAGGTTTGATTTGTCGGTAAACACACCGGTAAAGAGAGTTCACCTGGTGGTAAAGCCGTGTACTACAGCACGGACAAAACATTTTCTGACATTTAATCATGAACATTTTAATAGATGTGTTTAAATGTCCCTTCGTCCCTCTGTCCCTTCGTCCCTCCGGCTTGTTGAAATGTCTCTGTGCTCCTCAGATGTCGTGAACACAACCGCCGATGGAGTCGCTGTTACGCAGACCGAGTTTGAACCCACCAGGAAAATGTCCACGTATCTCCTGGCCATCGTCGTCTGTGACTTCGCACACCTGAGCGCCGCGGGAGACACTCTGGTGATTATCCATGATGTCACATGGAAGGGGAGGGGGCGGGGCTTCAGCTAGTTAAACAGACAGTAAAGGAACGTGGATGCTCTGAAGCAATTGTTCTCAAATGGTGTGGAAAAAAAAAGTTTAGGTCCATCTTTTATTTTGTAGTCCACAGAACCTTTGCTGCTACACTTTTATTATGAAAGAGACACGTTTCCCATGATGCAGCGTCCACGCGGGAACTGTTGACCCAAACTAACGTGGTCATATCGGGTTCCTGATTGGTCAATAATCAGAAGAAGGAAGTCACTCCATCTCTGATAGGAGAAAAGTCACGATGTCTCACTCCCAGTAGTTTTCTGTGTACAGACTGGAATCCAATGAAGTTTCCTTTGATTTAAGTCTGGTTGTAAAAATATAAAATAAAGACCTGTAGAATATTAAAATGTATTTTACGGAGGACACCACTTCCTGTGTGTTGTGTGTTCAGATCCGCGTCTGGGCTCGCAGGAGTGTCGTGCAGCAGGGAGGCTACGCTCTCAACGTGACCGGACCCATCCTGGACTTCTTCCAGCGCTACTACAACACCTCGTACCCTCTGAGCAAGTCAGGTGAGCTCCACCTGAGGAGCACTTCCCGGTCAGCTGACGCGCTCTGCGACAGAATTAGTCCAATAACATAAAATTGTTGCCGTGACAACAGAGGATGCTTCACACACATGTTCAGAAGATCTCTACGATCAGTCACACATTCGGGATGAGACCACATCACAGTCCGCTGCTCCTCGGCAATGGTTCACAAGAATGGGTCGCACACGAGGTGACAGCGACCTTTGACCCCCAAATTGTAATCACTTCATCC
Source organism: Brachyistius frenatus (assembly GCF_029030835.1). Taxonomy (NCBI): domain Eukaryota; kingdom Metazoa; phylum Chordata; class Actinopteri; family Embiotocidae; genus Brachyistius; species Brachyistius frenatus. The sequence goes on from NW_027210977.1 coordinate 11,291, forward strand.
TTCAGTCCAAGTGGACGTTTGTGCCAAATTACAAGAAATTCCCCGAAGGCGTTCCTGAGAGATCTCGCTCTGGAGAGACGTAAAGTTTTCAGACTGAAAGAGATTTGAAAAGAGGTTTTCAGGGTATCGTTGTCGTGACTTCGTCTCCATCGGCGTACGTTAAAGCTGCTCTCCGCCCCCCAGATCAGATTGCTCTGCCGGACTTTTACTTCGGTGCGATGGAGAACTGGGGTTTGGTGACGTACAGAGAGACCAACCTGCTCTACGACGACGCCACCTCCTCCAACAGGAGCAAGGAGACCACCGCCACCATCATCGCTCACGAGTTAGCTCACATGGTAAACACCTCCTCCTCCGACCGATCCGCTCTGTGATTGGCCGACGTGCTGACCGATTGGCGTGTCTGCTGCAGTGGTTCGGTAACCTGGTGACGCTGCGCTGGTGGAACGAGGTCTGGCTGAACGAGGGCTTCGCTTCATACGTATCGTACCTCGGGGCCGACTACGCCGAGCCAGCGTGGAACGTGGTGAGAACGCGTCGGGGAACACGCGCAGAACGTGACTTCCTGTCCCGGTTTGAAACGTATGTTCGTCTCTCTATCCGCTCCAGAAGGACCTGATCGTCCTGGACGACATCCACCGAGTGTTTGCGGTCGACGCCTTGACGTCCTCTCACCCTCTGTCCTCTAAAGAAGACGCCGTCGTCGTGCCAGATCAGATCAGTGAGCAGTTCGACGTCATCTCGTACAGTAAGGTACGAAGACCGGCGCCGCCACAGCGTCCGTACAAATCAGATGATGTCCTTCAAATTAACGGGATTAAATTTAAACTTTAGCTCGAACTTTGTAAAGTTAATGTTAAAACTTTAGTTTTATCTTTAAGAAGTTAATGTTAGCATTTCAACTTTTGGAAGTTAATATTAGCGTTTAAAATTGGTAAAGTTAATATTAGCATTAATGTTGTTATTTAAACTTTGTCATGTTCATTTTAACATTTAAACTTTGTAAAATCATCGTTAGCATTTACATTTTGAGAAGTTAGCGTTAGCATTGTAACTTCAGCGATGACCTCCGTCTCCGTGGCTCCACAGGGCGCAGCAGTGTTGAGGATGCTGTCCGACTTCCTGTCGGAGCCCGTCTTCCTCCAGGGACTCAGAGTACGTTTCTCTGTTTTGAACAATATTTAACGTACATTTTAGTGTTTCGTGAAAAGCTAACAATGGAGGGTTGCTAACGTCGGCGGTGTTCCTTTTGGCTGCAGACGTACCTCCGTCACTTTGCCTACAGCAACACTGTCGGAGATGACCTGTGGAAACATCTTCAAATGGTAAGATGAAGATTTTATTTTTTTCATCTCCAAAAATGTCTTTAGAAGTTGTTTTTTTTCAATAAATTACATGTTGCAAGATAAATGTTGAAAATATTTGACTTCTTCTAAATAATCATTTTTTGATGAATATTGTTCCTGCAGGCGGTGGAGGACAATAATGTTTCACTTCCTCGTCCAGTTGATGACATCATGAACCCCTGGGTGCTTCAGATGGGCTTCCCTGTGGTTACCATAGATACGACCACCGGGAAGGTATCCCAGAAGCACTTTCTGCTGGAGCCGGACTCCAACGTCACGGCATCCCCGTACAAGTAGGCAGCGTTTCACCATCACCATGTTTTTGCTAATGGTTTATTTTTCCTTTCAGTCTCATGATTGAAACAGCAGATTTCGTTTTCCAAGAAATGGCTACAGGACAAAGCGTGTAATAGACACGCGCGTCCACGACATCAAAACGTGTAACTGTCACATCTGGACAGCCTCAAGCGTAACTATCTCACTGGAGGAGCTGTAGTTTTGGCTTCATGTTTTGGCCCCGCGGGGGGTCGCTGCCTCGTGAATAAAAGCTGAAAGCGTTTCCTCCTCCAGCTACGAGTGGCCGGTTCCGGTCCGGTGGATGAAGACCAGTGAGGTCCAGAGAGACGTCTGGTGGCTGATGGAACAGGAAGGTGCGTCATAACGAGTCAGTAATTAACTGTTAAAAGCGCTGAACTGTGTCTGTGCTGTTTAACGAGTCGTTCCTCTGCAGCGGTGAACCAGGACATGAGGGGCGGGGCTTCGTGGATTCTGGCCAACGTCAACGTAACAGGATATTACCGGGTGAACTACGACCTCGGGAACTGGGAGCGGCTGCTCGCTCAGCTCGGTGCAGCGCACCAGGTATGCCGCCGAGATGTGACACGTGTTGGCATGTGATGGCGTGTTGGCGTGACGACGGTCCGTGTTTGGTTCCAGGACATACCGGTGATTAACAGAGCCCAGCTGGTGGATGATGCTTTCAACCTGGCCAGGTGAGTCCAGGACTTACAACCCAGGAGGGAAAAGTAACTAAGTACTTTAACTCGAGTACAAATTTTACTACTTTACGTGAGTCTTCACCACTTCATTTATCTGACAGCTTTAGTGACAATTACCACGTTAACACCCAAACACACTGACCTGTATCAGGTGGAGGCGGAGCTGACGTCTCAGGTGTGTACGCTGGATGCTGATTGGTCCATGTCTTCTGTCTGCAGGGCTCAGCTGGTCTCCACGACACTGGCTCTCAGGATGACCTCTTACCTGTCGGAGGAGACCGAGTACCTGCCCTGGCAGTCTGCTCTGGACAACCTGGATTACTACTACCTGATGCTGGACCGGACCGAGGTCTACCAGCCTCTGCAGGTGAGCAGGTACCTGGTTCCGGTCTCGCTGGGCTCTGGTCCGTCTGCAGATTAACGGAGAAGCCTCGCTGTGATCCCGTAGGACTACGTGAAGAAGCAGGTGACGCCCCTCTTCCTCTACTTCAAGAACATGACATCGGACTGGAGCCGTGTTCCTGACAGACACACCGACCAGTAAGTGCACACCTGGACACACCTGGACACAGCTGGACACAGCTGGACACACCTGGACACAGCTGTCCAACCCGATCACTGACGAATGACATCAATCGTATTGTAGCTTCAGGAGACATCGATGGTCCTGAACCGGACTCAAACCAGAGGTGCTGGTCCTGCTTTCACCTCCTTGTACCAGAACCAGGACCAGGACCATAAGCAGGACCACACATCTGGTTTCTCTGCAGCAGTGATAAAGTCCTGCTTCACCTCTGTCTCCTCCCGCAGGTACAACCAGGTGAACGCTCTGCGGACGGCCTGCAGGACCGGAGTACCGGAGTGCCAGACCCTGGCCAGCACCTGGTTCAGACAGTGGATGGACCTGCCTCAGCACAACACGTGGGTCCACCGCACACCTCATCACCTCAGCAGTCTTCAAACACACCAAACTCAGCTGTCAATCATTGTGTTTCTGTCAGGATCCACCCCAACCTGCGCTCGGCGGTGTACTGCAGCGCCGTGGCCACCGGTGACGAGGCCGAGTGGAACTTCGGTTGGTCGCAGGTCCACAATGCTTCTGTGGTCAGCGAGGCCAGCAAACTGATGTCTGCACTGAGCTGTACGGAGAATACACAGCTGCTCAAGAGGTGGGTGTCTCTGAACCTGGTCCCTGAACCTGGTCCCTGAACCTGGTCCCTGAACCTGGTCCCTGAACCTGGTCCCTGAACCTGGTCCCTGAAGCATGACATCATCATCATCATCATCATCATCATCCACTCAAAATGTTTCCACATATTATTTCATCAAAGTCCACAAAAATGATGCACAAGTTCCAACAACAACAACTAAGATAGAAAATATAAAATCCACCTGAAATAATGTGAAGAGGATCTGAACCCAGCGAGTCCAGAGTTGACTGGAACATTAAAGCAGGTGGATGGACACTATTTAATGACATCACTTCCTGTTCACAGGTACCTGTTGTACACCTTAGACCCCACGATGATCCGGAAACAGGACGCCACTTCCGTCATCACGTCAGTCGCCAGGAACAGACTGGGACAGGCTCTGGCCTGGGACTTCGTCCAGGAGCACTGGGAGTACCTGTTCACGGAGTGAGCGCAGTGCATTGTGGGAAACAGGGATGTAGACACAACACAAGTGCTCGAGTCGCTAACCGTTCAAATCCTACGATTCTCCGAAAACATCTCAATAAAAAAAATACTGTGATTACATATAAACTCTTATTAAAAGGACCGACTGAACAATGATGAGGGCAATTTAACGTTAATCTAAACAAACTAACATTAGCTTGTTTACGCTAATATTAACATAAAGAAACTATCGTTAGACTGGTTGATAGTTTGTTGTTAAACTAAAGCTAACTTTGACCTAAACTAACTTTGACCTAAACTAACTTTGACCTAAACTAACTTTAATGTAAACAAACTATCACTAGCTAGTCTGTGCTAACGTTAACCTGTTAGCTGTGTTAGCCTACACTAGCTAACATTAGCGTCTGCTTTCAGGTTCCAGGAACTTCTGACATGTAAAATAAATATTTGTTCCAGGTACGGTGTCGGTTCTTTCTCCTTCGCCTCCCTGATCACCGGAGTCACGGAGAGGTTCTCCACAGCTGCAGACCTTCAGCAGGTGAGCTGAACTTCCTTCCGGTTCTCTCTTTGATCTTCTCTGAGCCGCTCTGCTCTGATTGCAGCTCCTGGACTTCGTGCAGCGTCACGGGGCGGAAGAGTTCGGTTCGGCTGCGCTGGCGGTGGATCAGGCCGTGGAGAGGACCAGAACCAACATCAGGTGGCTGCAGCAGAACCAGCGGGAGGTTCTGGACTGGTTCAGCAGCCACGCTGGGCCTCGGTGAGGAAGACGAGGACGTCCCGACTCGGTTCTGGTTATCTGCTGTTTAATTAACAGAGTGAAAGTTCAACCAGGACCCTGAAGGCATCACCAGCTGCAGACTGAGCAGGAGGTCCTGAAGATAACCAATAACTCTTTAAACGTCTGATTTCAGGTTGTAATTAAACGGGTGTTTCGAACTTGTTTCCTTATTTCTATTTACACTGTGTAAATAAAGTGAAGGTCAAACACGTTGGTTCAACATCAAACATCCGATCTGCTGTTTCCTTCTTTTATTGATCAAAAACACAGTTGAGACTCAGACCATGTTGAACATACACAGACAGACATGCAGTCGTTCACAGCTCAGCTGCAGCATCACACCAAAACCCAAAAGTACGGCAACACGGAGGGACAAACCGGCTCCTGGACTCTGGTCAGTGTTCCCGTCTTACAGGTGAGTGTCGAGCCGCAAAAACAGGAAAAGAGCAGCAGCATCGGGAAATAACGAAGCCGATGAAGGCGACAGGAACTAGTTCCGCTTTATTTTTTACGTTGTTGACTTCTCGTGTGCGTCGGTAGTTTCACTGATTCCACCTCATCGTCACTTCGGTTTTTCACCGACCTGCACAAACGTACGAAGCTTCATCGGAAACGTTTGACTGATTGTCGGCGCCGAGCTGTCGACGCAGCGGCTTCACGATCCTTCACGAACCTTCACGATCCTTAAACCTTACGAATTTAAAATTTATATCGAGGCCACGTTTTACTACATTGAGTACACAACATTATATTGTTCCGGCACAAGATACAACTTGTTCCTATGTTTTGATGAATTTGTTCCCACGTTTTGATGAATTTGTTCCCACGTTTTGATTGATTTGAACGCTCACTGCAGTGAAAACGTGGCCTCTTCATAAATGATGTTTTCTCTCTTTGACCTTTACTGGCTTTTGCAGGAAAAGAATCAAGAAGGTGAAAATAACTGTGAGCATATTAAACAGGAGAAAAACACGAACACGCAGCAGACCAGAAGATTCGTAACGCAGCCTGAGATCTATTCAATCTGAGATCTATTCAGTCTGAGATCTATTCAATCTGAGATCTATTCAATCTGAGATCTATTCAATCTGAGATCTATTCAGTCTGAGATCTATTCAGTCTGAGATCTATTCAGTCTGAGATCTATTCAATCTGAGATCTATTCAGTCTGAGATCTATTCAATCTGAGATCTATTCAGTCTGAGATCTATTCAGTCTGAGATCTATTCAATCTGAGATCTATTCAGTCTGAGATCTATTCAATCTGAGATCTATTCAGTCTGAGATCTATTCAGTCTGAGATCTATTCAGTCTGAGATCTATTCAATCTGAGATCTATTCAATCTGAGATCTATTCAGTCTGAGATCTATTCAGTCTGAGATCTATTCAATCTGAGATCTATTCAGTCTGCTGAGAGGTGACAGGACTTCATGCAGGAAACACACAACAGGAGACGAACACTCACAGCCTCTCCGATTTGTTTCACACGGAAATGATCGCATGCTGAAGATCAGCAGTTCATCATGAGGTTAGTTTTAGAGGCTTCAAAACACATGTAGACAACATTTAACTTAATTCAGCTTTAAGAAGTGAGAATATTAAACCTCAGGGGAAGGTTTAATTTATTCCATCAGCTCTGAGGGGAAGTGAGTTTCACACTGACACGAGAAGATCAATATATCAAATAATCAATTAAATTAAACTCATTAGCTTCAAATCCAGCTGCCACACAGGAAGTCAAGTTCAACACTAATCTCATCCGTAACATAAACAGGAAGTCAAGTTCAACACTAATCTCATCAATAACATAAACAGGAAGTCAAGTTCAACACTAATCTCATCCGTAACATAAACAGGAAGTCAAGTTCAACACTAATCTCATCCGTAACATAAACAGGAAGTCAAGTTCAACACTAATCTCATCCGTAACATAAACAGGAAGTGCGACAATCAGTTATTTAAATTATCCATCAATCTGCAGGTTATCTTCAGAATTATACAATGAAATATTTGGTTGATAAAATATTAGAAGATGATGAAAAACATCAACCTCAAATTATGAAAAAACATCTGAAATGATCCGAAACAACGTAAGCTAACGAACTTCACAGTAAAACTGAGGTCAAAGAGCTGCATGATAAATTGGATTCATTTTAACTTTGAAACGGACGTTTGAGCTGCTTCTCAGAGGTCGACCGGAGTTCACTTCAGGGAAGATGAAGTCGTACAACTATTTGAAATAAAAAAGATTCTGCTCAGATTGATTGTTCCAGTTATCTTGAAATCAAAACTTTCTGACGCTTTCTCCTAATTTTCTGTGCTGTAAAGTTTTGATTGTGATTTAATTTTCCGTGTGTGAGGTCGTCACAGGCATTTTTGACGATATCTTAATGCTTCAAACAATAATAGATGAATAATTGGCAGATTAACTGATAATGTAAAGAGGAGTTTGTTGCAGCGCCGCTAACACTTCGTGAACAACGTCGTGAAATGTGGTTTCATCTTATTGTGAGAAATACAGAAATAATAATAACATTATAATAAAAGTTTGGCTTTAAATACAACTTTCTGAAATATTTCAGTGATTAGAAACCTTTCATCACACTGATTGTGTAAAACGCGTGTCACCCAGCAGGGGGCGCTGCCGGTTCTCTGAGGTTGTATTCTCCAGGTTCCACCTGGTCGCTGCGTTCCGGGACGTTTTGCGTAACTTTTGAAACTTCAAAACGTTTTTAAAAAAAACAGCTGGAGACTGAAAGGAACCAATCACAGGGCGGCATCAGTCCACGACATGCATGAGGCGCGTGGCAGACAGACAGGAAGCAGAACATTAAGGAGTGGTCACGTGATTTCAGCCTCGCGCACATCATCATCATCATCGTTAAATGGTTAGTAGGTCGTGTTGAGGTGGAATTATGGCATCGTTAAGGGATCACACTTGAGCTGACATACCCCCCCCCCCCACACTCACGCCCCTCCCCCCTCTGAAATGGTTCCCACGGAGACAGGAGAGCTCGGCGTTGGACACGTTACATCAGTGAGTCCGTTCTCGTCGTCTTTTGAGTGCAGAAGTGAAGTCAGAGTCAAACAGCCTCCGGCGTGAGGCAGGAACGTGCCCCCCCCCCCCCCCGGGCCTCGTGTCACCTCACTGTAAGATCTTCTGTCGTGTGTCGGGCAGTCTCAGGGCTACCAGGCCGCCGCACACCAGCGCGCCGAAGGACAGCAGGATGGGGACGGCTTTGGTGACGCCCACGAAGCTGGCGAAGATGGAGCTCCCGAGGACGGCGGCCAGCTTACACAGAGCGTTCAGCACGCCGAACGCCGTCGCCCTGAGACGCAGGCAAACAACACACGACACGGCGTTACTCAGACCAGCCACCGCCGCTTTTATTTTGAAGGTCCAGAGCCGAAACAGAAGCAGGTGGTTGAGTTTTCTTTTTACTGCTGTGCAACGGTTCGATCGATCAGACCTCCCGCTGACATCGTCATGACGTCACAAACAGCGTGATGACATCATCATCCGAAAAAGTTATTGCCATGATGATAACAATAATGGCTGTGATAATTTCACAGCCGTCCTCAATAAATAAATAAAAATAAAATGTTACTTTAGACCTGAGAAGGAATATAGGATATATAAAAAATATTTATATATATGTACATTTATTTATTTAATACTTAATCTTTTTCAAAAGAATTTTATATTGTTCATAAATAGTTACATGATGTATAATTTTTCTGTAGATTTACATTTGTATATGAACATCGTCCCCCAAAAGCAGTTAAATGATTGTTTTGCTCTTTTTGTATTATTTATATAGAAACATTGTAAACATTCACTCGACTACACTTCAGGAGGGCGGGAGAAAAAAGTGTTTCTTTTATTAACTTTTTCTTTGATTATTATTATTATTATTATTATTATTTTGTTTTGATGGGAGATTGATGATGTCACTTCCTGTTTGTTGCAACCTGATGGCTGATTGGTTGTTTTCAGACGTACGGTATGAAGACGTTTGAACAGGAAGTTGTTGCCCAGCAGTGATCAAATAAAACTCAAAACATCTCTTCATCTCAGCAGGTTGATGAACTTGGTGTCAGTCTGGTCTCAAAGCAAAGCGTGTAATAGACCCGCCTGTCGCCTAGACGCCGGCAGACGGAGCGTATCTATTGCACGCTTTACGTGACACACAGCGAGCGTGATGAGGACGTACCTCTTGGACGCCGGGTACAGCTCCACCGTCACCACCTCGATGCCGTTCCACGCCGCCACGCTGACGCTGCAGAACAGACACTGCAGCGCGATGATGGCCGCCTGGCTGAAGCTCAGGAACAGGAAGATGGTGCAGCCGGCCGAGATGAGCATGGAGCCGCCTGAGGAGACAGATCACGTGTGATCAGGCCGCGACGAAGACCTCGCAGAGAGAAACCCGGTCCGACCTGAACGGAGGACTCACCTATGATCCGGACCCGGCCGACCTTGTCCATGAAGAGGGCGGAGATGATGTTGCCCGGCAACACCGCCAGGCTGCCCAGGAAGCTGACCAGGTAGATGAGCACGTCGTTCTCCTCCACGGAGTCCAGGTGGCAGCCGCGTTTGTTATGCTCGAAGGTGGTGTTCTCCATCCGACAGTCGACGAACTTCTCCTCCCGCAGGTCTGCAGGGAAGAGCAACAGAGGGAAGAGCAACAGAGGGAGGAGCTCAGTGGGAGGAGCTCAGTGGGAGGAGCTCAGTGGGAGGAGCTCAGTGGGAGGAGCTCAGTGGGAGGAGCTCAGTGGGGCGGCGGCAGCGTTTTCTGTCAACGAACTGATGAAAACTTTAACATCTCGTCTCGACATGTTTCTGATTCTGAGAAACTGTCGTCTGTGTTTCAGATGAATGAAGACAAAGAAACATCATCAACGTTGGGCGTTGATGATGATGTCATGTTTATGTTCCCTTTCAAATTAAAAGTAGAGGTTTTTCTGTCCCCTCCTCGACACATTTCTAAAAGAGACGAGGACGGACGGATGGACGGTCAGCGTCTCAAACAGTTTACAACAAAGGTTTGATTGATTACAGACGGACCTCCGACAGACGATGTCTATAAAGTTAATCAAACCTTGCAGCAGGACGTTGGCGTCGGCCGCTGTCCGTCTGTCCTCATGTCCTACTATGTGGACGGAGCTGTCTGTCTCCCGTCAGGCTGCACCTACCTGTGTTGTAGAAGATGGTGGAGCGGATGGTGCAGTTCTCAAACACCGTGTCTGTGGACTTGATGTCCTCAAAGTGACAGTCTTCGAACAGAGAGTCCTCAAACTTCACTGACTTCATCTCTATACTGATGAACCTATGAAGATGGGATGGACACACACCAGCAGACAAGAGTCTTTCTCAGTGCCGAGCTCTCGCTGCGTCTCAGGGGTTCCAACACCAGAACAAACCGACGGGACGGACCAGGATGTACAGCCCGACCGGAGCCGGTACCTGCTGGTTATCGGACTCCAACGCACCTGAACCGACCGCACCGAGACGAAATGATCTGAACTCACACAGGAAGTCAACCTGAGGAACCAGGAGGAACCAGGAAGAACCAGGAGGTACCAGGAGGAACCAGGAGGTACCAGGAAGAAGCTCCCGGAGAGTTTTACCCTGAAGGAGTCCCTGCTCAGACGGCGGAGGAGCTCTACAACCAACTTTTTAAATATCTGGAGCTGCAGTGTTTGTTCAGCACGTCGTTTGTGTCCGATGACAGTGAGGAAGACTATTTATCGATATATCATCATCATATCGTCGTCATATTGTTGTCGTACTGTCGTCATAACATCATCACACCACCATTGTACCATCGTAACATATCGTCATCACATAACTGAATTCGAGCCTTGATTAAAGTGTCCAGTCTGCTTGTTGGTGTGAAATGCATTCTGGGATACTCAGACGTCACTTCCTGTCGTTCGATTGGACTTCGACCTGCAGCATCATCTCGGGCTGCGACTGACGACGTTTCAGAACCCCCGAGAACACAAAGCAGAGCGCAGGCTGAGAAAGGCCTGAACAACACATGGACCCACTTCTATCGCTGCGGCAGAACCATGACCAGAACCAGAACCAGAACGGGCCGAGGAGCCGGGGGGATCCAAAATGGCCGCCAGTGATTAATACTGCGGTGGAAACAAGCGTTGCTTCCCGTGTGAACAGCGTGTTGGAGTGAAAAATGGTGGAACTTTCATCTCCATGGCGACGCAGTACAATCAGAGGCGGCCCGGATCGGGTGATGCTGATGAGGGTTGAAGCCCGTTCTGTCCGGTTCCGTCTGCGGGAAGCGTAGAAGCTCAGTGATACACAGCAGCGGTGGAACGTGTTGTGTATCTGCTCGAGAACCTGAAGATACTCTCTGTCAGTCTGTGACACGAGCGCTGTTCTGCTGTTTGAAAAGCAACGTGAAGAAACAGGAAGTCAGAACTTCTCAAACCGAACAGAACTCTGTGTTTGTATTTGTTGGTGTTTGAACCCGTCGCACGTCATTTTATATTCCTAACACTGTTTGAGCTGCACTACTTCTCGTCCCACTGCTTGCAAAAGTTTCACAACAAAAAACTTTTTTACTCTAATAAAACACTGTAGGGGCTTTTAATTTGAAATAATACAGGAAGTTTTGAGTTTGTATTGACGCGTAATGCAGCAACTTTGATGGCGAAAAATGGTAGTGGATCATCAACGAGGCTTCAGGTAAATTTCGTGACTCAATTAATACATTTTACATGTAATTATGAGAAATTTAAACCGTTCTATTTGTTTTTATTGTCTCTCTTGAATGAAAAAAACTATTTGGATCTTCAAACACGCAAAATATGTTTATGAATTTAAAACCGGAACAAGAAAATGGAAAACTGTATTTCTTTACGTCCTTAGAAACAGTTTGGTCTGAAAACGTCAAAAGAAAGGAAACGGGTGATAAGGGGGCGGGGCTGAACACGATACTGCCATCGGCCACCGGGGGGCGGTGGAGCTGCTGCTGAGGAGCCGCTGTGTCCTCCATCCTGCTGGTCGAGGACAAATCGAACTGTGCGCAAGAGGTCGCTCTTTTGGCATCAGCTGTCACAGACTGACTGAGTGTATCTTCACTGACTGTCCCACGAGGTCAGAGGTCAACGATACCTCTGGAAATGTAAACAAATCAAACTGTTCTGCTGAAAAGATCCAGAAACAGAAAAAACCCACAGAGTGAAGCTGTAGAAACCGCTGAGGGTTCATCGTCTTCACTGAGGAACTACACGCTTTCTGTTCTGACCGACACACACACACACACACACACACACACACACACACACACACACACACACACACACACACACACACACACACACACACACACACACACACACACACACACACACACACACACACACACACACACACAGGTCAGAACACACGTGAGTTTCTGATGATGAAATGACTGATCAATATGAACGTTTCATCCGTCACTTCACTGACTGATAATCAATGTAATCAATAGAGAAAACTGCCTACAGAGTTCTTACTGAAACAAACAGTCTGCTGATCTGATGGTTGCCATGTTAAAGGAGCAACAAATACAGCATACGAAGGCGGATCAATAAGTTCAGAGGGTTCCTGAACGCAGCACGGTGATGCAGCAGGATCAACAACCTTCATGAGGAAGTATTCATGTCGTGTCTTCATCAACATCATCACCTGACATCAGATTTTGAGTCAAATTTTGGAGGAACAGAACATTTTCAACACGCCTGCTGCCGGCCGAGTGTTCCTGAGCCCATGCAGTGATTTCCACGACAGGATCGTGGCTTTTTTTTTTAAAGCACTGTTGGTGACAGAAAAACATCCGATTTTGGGTTCAAACTCTGTAAACGGTCAACAGAGACCCTTGAAAGTCTTCAGAAAGTCTACGACGACGAAGCGATGAGCCGGGCAATGTGTTCTGAGGGACGTTTAGGTTTCAAGAGGGGCGGAGCTTCACTGTTCAAGACTGAAAAAGGTGTCAGGTCAGGAGACACCAGCTGGGTTTTCTTTGTGTCACGGTGAATTCGTCCCCCAGAGTCAGACTGTCAACACCGAGTTCCACTGGGACCTTCTGAGGGAAAACATTCACTGAAACACCACCTGAACTGTGTCGCCATGGCAACAGGGTTCTCCAACAAGACGACACGCCCGCTCACAGTGGAGGAGAGGAACCAGTGGAAATCACTGCGTGGGCTCAGGAACACTTGGCTGTGAGCATGTTGAAGATTCTGTTTCCTAAAATCTGCTGTTTCTCTGCTCCAGTTTCAGGTTTCCATGGTGACGTCACTAATGTTCTCGTACCAGCGGTCACGTTAACGTGAGGAACTCAGTGATGATGGTGATGATGAAGAGACGACATTCTGAATACTTCTTCATGAAGGTTGTTGCTTACTTCCTGCTCTGTGTGCATCACCGTGCTGCGTTCAGGGACACTCTGAACTTACTGATCCACCTTCGTATTAACGTCTCACCTGTAGTGAATCCGTCACTTACGTGTCTCGGATGTATTCTCCTTCTTTATGGATCTGGTTCTCCAAAGAAAAGTTAAAACGTGCGTTCTCCACTCGTTCTCTGTGGAACACCTGAACGGAGACAAAACGGCGAACACATCGTTTTCTTCCTCATTTGAATGGGAATATGTAAAAAAACACATTATTTCTACTACAAACAGGAAATAAAACTTAACGTGAGTTCATTAATGACGTGGTTCACCTCACCTTCATCTTGGACTGGTACTCCTCGTACTGAAGGTGTTTAATCATGTCGGGGAACCACACCGACAAACCATAGTAACTATGACGACATGAGAGACACAGATAATCAATTGAACGTTTTATTTTGAAAGTTCCTGTTATTCAAAATGTTAAAGTTGCACCGCCGCATTCATTCGGTACATCTGGATCTATTCATTTACAAATAGGCTCCGCCCCCATCTCCACCCACCCCTGCTGGCCACTGCTTGCCCGGCGAGGCTTCGGGGCCCGCCCCCTCAGGTGCGGCGAACTCACCTGAAGGACATGCAGAACCAAATGACGGCCATGAAGAGTGTCGCGTAGCGCAGCTCTGCAGACAGGAGCGACGCCACGTTCCTCAAAACCTGCGACAAACAGACGAGAACCTCAAACTTTAGCTTTGGATCCGCCCACCGTCCACCTCGTCTGGTCTTTCACTTCCTGTCTGCACAGGAAGTGGGGCTTTGTCTCCTCGTGTGACCATTATTAAACTTCATACTGACAGAAATACGACGTGTTTACAGCCCAATGCTGCATTCAACAGGAACTCTGAACCTTTTGATCGCTCGTAGTGGAGCCAGAGGTTGTCTGGAGCCCCCTAGTGGCCATCAGCGGTATTGTACTTGAAGTCCGTAGCGGTCTTCTTCTACGTACCAGTTTGCAGAGCGTCAGCGAGCGTACGGCCCAGCGCTGCACCGCCGTTCCAGTCGCGCTCTGGATCTCGATGAACTCGTCCTCCGCTGTCTTCGGAGCTTTGATGTGAGTCACCTGAAACGTGAAGGCTTTCCAAAATAAAACTCCTGATTCCATTGGTGTCATCTCACCTGCTTTTATTGGATCATAAAATCGTGTACTGTTCACGTTATAAGTCTGCTTATGTCGAAGAGTGTTACACAAACCTTAGTATTATTATTATTATTATTATTGTTATTATTGTTATTATTGTTTAACTACATGTACTCACGGTGAAGACTTTCTCAGGCTGACCTTTGGCCCTCCAGTTGGTGTCGTGGACCTGCTTCAGGATCATCCAGGCCTCATCGTGTTTGGCATTCTGCTCCACACACACACACACACACACACACACACACACACACACACACACACACACACACACACACACACACACACACACACACACACACACACACACACACACACACACACACACACACACAGCAGTTGTTATTGTTTAGCTCTGTTCGGTTCGTGAACGTGAACGTGAACGTGAACGTGAACCTCCAGCAGGAAGCGCGGGCTCTCGGGCATGAAGGTGAGTCCGATCAGGGAGGTGATCGCAGGCAGAGCGGCGACCACGACGAACACCCTCCAGCTGTGGAACTGGAACTCGCCGCCCATACTTAAGCCCCAGCCTGCACACACACACACACACACACACACACAACACGCACACACACACACACACACACACACACACACACACACACACACACACACACACACACACACACACACACACACACACACACACACACACACACACACACACACACACACACACACACACACACACACACACACACACACACACACACACACACATTACAACCTACAACAGGAGACTCACAACAGACTCACGACTGTTTTCCCTCTTAACTTGTTTTTTGTTAGCCGGTTAGTCCATTAGCACACTAGCCCGTTAGCTTGTTAGTCTGCGTGAATGTGAACATATTCATTGGAAGCAGGTGTAATGGACCATCGGGGTCGTGACCTCTGTGTGTGGGTGGAGCATCTGTTTCCTACAACTAGAATATGTGAACGTAAAGAGACTCCACCCCCTTCATGTATGTCCTGTTTCCTCGGTGGTGTCTCACCGTATCGGGGGATGACCCCCCAGGCCGTGAACGAGGCGTAGATCCCGCCGATCATCCAGAACATGCACAGCCAGGACAGGTGCTCTCCTCGCTTGTCCATCTGGAGGAACTCGGAGAAGTACGAGTACACGATGGGAACGGTGCCGCCGATGCTGAAACACAACGAGAAGGAGACACGTTTAAAAAACCAACTAAATCACACAGAACAGTTTCTAAAGAGGAAGAAAGAATGAATGTGACGCTGCAACGAGAACTAAATCAGTGTTTTTATGTTCTGGTGTGAAGTTGCTGTAAAAAGCAGAACGTGTCTGTTTCTGTTTCTCTGTTCGACCTCCTTTCTGAGTCGGCGGTTCCCTGCGGACCTCCGTGGTTCTGGGAGAATCTGTGCTGTAACAGAACACCTCGTCTCCATCTGTAAAAAGCTGCATCCTCCGATGGAAAAACACGACGCAGCAGCAGGAAGACGAAGAAACACGAAGCCGACGGGATGATTTATGGAAAATTTATCCGACAACAAAACACGTAAAAAACAGGAAAACAAAGTGCTGCGATGTCGGATATCATTTATTATTTATCATTTATCATTTATTATTTATCTAAAACTATGATTTGGATTTGATTCTGTTTCTGTCGTCGATCAGTCAGACGAGCTGCGGTCGGTTATTGCTTAATTAAAAATCAATCAATTTGAATTAAAAATCAATCAAAGGAATTAATTGAAAATAAAAAGCACGTGAGCAGAGGCTAGCTCCAGTGTTAGCTCAGCTGATTCTTCCTGTGATTTATTTTTGTTTTCATAGGTCCTCTATTTTTTTCTTTTTCTTTTTGTGTGATGAGGAGCAGTGACAGCGATCGGTGTGAAGGTGTGAAGGTGTGAAGGTGTGAAGGTGTGAAGGTGTGAAGGTGTGTTACCCGATGCCGGACAGCAGCCTGAAGAACAGGAAGAAGCCGTAGCCTTGAGCGAACGAGGACAGGAAGGCAAACACGCAGTTTATCGCCAGCGCCACGACGAGGCAGCGCCGGCGGCCGACTTTGTCCGCCAGACCGCCCCACAGAAACGCCCCCACCATCATGCTCAGGAACACCACCAGACCTGCAGGGGAAGAGGCGGGAACACGGTCACGGCCAGCCGGAGAGTTTCAGGAGGCTTCAAACAACAAACTCAAAACCTTCAACGACGTCAGAGTTCAGCAGGAAAACACGAGACAAGAAACTAAAGATCCAACAGGTCCGGATGTTCGACAACAACGAGGTCCATCAAGCAGCTGAGTTCCTCACGTTTCTGTGACCACCGGTACGTGAACACCTGTGATGTCCCCACGGACCTGAAACTGGAGCAGAGTTTCGGTTTGTGAAACCTGAAAATTCAGCCGTCGCCATTTTGGGCTTTTGGAGCCAGAAAAGACCAAATCTGGACGAGCTGGTCTGATTTAAAACCGCTTCTCAGTGCAGAAGACTGTAACCACACAGCAACAGGTAAACCTGCAGCGGTCCACACATGATGATGTCACAGTTCTTCTTCCCGTCAGACTCTCAGGTCGGAGTCCCGTCAGCTCTTTTTAAAACCAGATCTTCACCGGCAGCCTCTGCAGGTTGGACCGGCGCCAGAGAGCGTCACGCCGACCTGCAGATGGCCGTGCAGCAGGGGAGGGGGGGGGGGGGCTGACCTTGTCCAACATATCTGCTGTCAAATCAGAGGCCCGCAATCTGGAGCAGCACGGAGACGCCGTCTGTCCAAGGTCAGGACAGACGGCATCGATCACTCCGTCTGCTGACTCAGGACAAATACAGACAAAAACACTGCTGCGAGGGGAGGAGGAGGAGGAGGAGGAGGAGGAGGAGGAGGAGGAGGAGGAGGAGGAGGAAGAGGAGGAGGAGGAAGAGGAGGAGGTGAAGTCAGCACTTCAGAAACTGATCAGATTGATTGATCAGCCTCCTGTTGTGTTCAGACTGCAGAGAGTCTGTGGGGTCAAATGGAGAGGAAGATGAACAGATGAAGAGGAAGATGAACAGATGAAGAGGAAGATGAACAGATGAAGAGGAAGATGGACAGATGAAGAGGAAGATGGACAGATGAAGAGGAAGATGGAGAGATGAAGAGGAAGATGGACAGATGAAGAGGAAGATGGACAGATGAAGAGGAAGATGAACAGATGAAGAGGAAGATGAACAGATGAAGAGGAAGATGGACAGATGAAGAGGAAGATGAACAGATGAAGAGGAAGATGGACAGATGAAGAGGAAGATGGACAGATGAAGAGGAAGATGGACAGATGAAGAGGAAGATGAACAGATGAAGAGGAAGATGGACAGATGAAGAGGAAGATGAACAGACGAAGAGGAAGACGGGTAGATGACACTTACCCAGCATGCCTTTCTCTGTGTTGGATAGACACAGATCTTTCTCCGCGGACGGCAGAACGAACGCGACCACGAAACACTCGACTCCGTCGGCCATGAGCGCGAGACCCAGAACCACGAAGAGCGTCCACTGGAAGCGTCCGTGGCCGCAGTCCTCCATGATGTCCTCGTACTGCTCGGACAGCTCCTCCAGCTCGGAGGCCGCGCTGCCGGCCGGCCGAGATTTAGCTCTGCGACTCACAACGAGACGAGAAAGTCAGGAAAAAACTAAACTCGGCAGCTCTGAAAATAACCTTTTAAAACGGTCAGAAAGATAATCTGACCGTTTAATAAATCTCATCAAATCATTGTATAAAATGTTTGAGCGATGAGGAGTTCTCCTTAAAGACAGAAAGTAGACTGATGACAATTACGACGTTGTTTTACAGCTCTAAGAAATCTGGGTGGAAGTTCCTCCTTTTTGTGACCTCACACGGGGCAATGGAAATTATTGTTGATTCTAGAAGTCCACTTTGGGGGACATTTTCAGCTGAAGGACTGTAGGAGACTGAAGGTCGAGACGAAGCTGGTGTCTGACAACGTTGGGACTGAGACTGAACTCAAAAGGAGAAACATGGCCGCCTCACCGTGCTGCTCTCTGCGCCGCCTTCACCTCGTCCGGATGGGGGATCCCCTGGTACTCTCCCTCGTACATCTGGTCCTCTTCGTCGTGGCCTTCGGTCGCGTCGCTGGCGGCGTCCTCCTCCTGAGGAGGGTAGTCTGCCTGGTATCCGTAGCCATCCTGGCCTTCTTGGTGGTAGGTGTTGTTCTGGTAGTGGTCGGCCATCTTGGCTGACTCGCTAGGCTAAACAGCTGATAGTCCACTAAGTTTAAAGGGTGTGTTGGTTTTGTTTGGTTGTTTTATCAGGTGTTAAATTACAGACGGACAGTGATGGAGATCAAGTTTCAGAGTCATTAGTTTCACCGCCTGCGTTCCTCTAACAGTGAATCATGGTGACGTCACTCGGATCGGACCAGATGGAACTTCTGCGTCTCCGTTCAGTCGTCGTGGAAACTGCTGCTCACACCTGAAACAGACACACTCAGGTTAGTTCATCTCAGCAGACATGCCTGCAACATGGCTGATTTTCCTGCAGGTTGTTAAGCCGTCGCAGTGACTGAAACAGATCACTGTGATCCATCAACAAAAGGCCGGTCTGTCCGGTTTGTGGTTTTCTTGCTCCCTCTGAGACCCTCCACGATCACAGACCAGGACTCCATTAGGCCGACAGCAGAGCACCATTAGTGGTCGGGTGACGGACGCATGGATTTAATGCTTCCCTGTGTTCGACAGCTTGCTAAACTTTGCTGTGTACTCTGCTCAGATCCTCCTGCAGGTCACCGTCATGCTTTATGTAGACTTTAATAAAAACAGAGAGGGAACCTTCCAGAACACAGCTGAGTGCTCTGAACCTGTCTGAACATCTCACCAGCTGATTCATAGAGAGAGAATAACTAATCAGCAACCAGCAGTGATGTCATCAGCTGTCAGTTTGTGAACGTTATGAATCCTCCAGTTCAGATTCTGTCCGTCACCATCTTTGCTAGTTCGGAGCGGTTTGGAGCAGGAAGTGACCATATTTGGACGAGCTGGGGGAGGAGCCAGCGGTGGATCTGACCGATCTGATCGGAAACCTGACGATACTACGTCCCGCCCACCGATAGCTGTAACCTGACTGCACCACAGGCCTGTCAATCAAACAGACACGCCCCCAAAAACAGGTGTTCTTGAATCTTCTTTTCTAATGAATGAGGGATTATTTTCAGATGGACCTCCAGAAAACTAAGAAGAAGGAGTGACTTTAGCTAACAACACCGAGATAACTGATGGACACATTTTATTCACTTTGGATTTGATGACAGAAGTTGAATGGGAGTCTATGGAGCCGGAGGCTTTTTGGAGCCGACCTCTAGTGGCACTCGCTGGTATTGCAGCTTTAAGACACTTCTGCATCGGAACCATTTTATAGACCTGAAGCTACGAACTCTTTTATGTTAATACTTAGAACCTGAAGACACGAAGCCCCGCCCACCTATACCAAAAACCTGACTGCACCACCAGGCATGTCAATCAAACCAGAGTAACTTCCAGAAGGACCAGAATGCTGATCAGAAGGAGGGAATTTAGCAAATGACATCATAATGACTGATGGAAAACATTTATTGGCTTTGTATTTAGTGGCACTCGCTGGTATTGCAGCTTAAGGCTTTACTCTTCAGACCCGGAGACTACAAAAAAAATTTAAATCCAGTCTGTCGTCTCGACAGACTGAACAAGGGAGGTCAATTAAACTGAGTTGTGTATCTCTGTGAGTCTGCAGCAGCTCTTTTCTGCTGTGTTTTTTATCTCATGTCTGTCTGAAGAACAGCCAGCAATGACTGAAGAAACAACCAAGATAAAGAGGAAGACAGAGAGACAGGAAGTCTGATGGGACTCAGATCAGCTGACGGTGATGAGCAGGAAATTAAAACGTGGACACAGCGAGGTGGTTCTGACCCGGTTCTGCCTCTTCTATCACACGGTGGATCCATCAGCCGGCGCTGTCCGACTCTCTCCAAACAAAGCCTGTAATAATGCGACAGCAGAGCGTCTGCCGGTTTAATATCAGCCTTTTTTTCAGGGGTTAAAGGTCATTCACAGATCAGGAAAGCATCATAACGCCACCGGCGACGTTGCTCAGCATTTCAAACACAAACTCTTCAGGTAAATGAATCTTAATATATTAAAATGATCCTGAAGATCCGCCGACCGGTCGGAAAAACTCACACAAGCAAAGATCTTTCCTCTGACGTTTGAACAAACTTTCTCTGCCATTTATCTCCTTTAATGATGTCACACGAGGTCACACGAGGTCACACGAGGTAACACGAGGTCACACGAGGTCACATGAGGTAACACGAGGTCACACGAGGTCACACGAGGTCACACGAGGTCACACGAGGTCACACGAGGTCACCGCTCGGAAACTGGACGAGAACGTTCATAAAACTGTGAGTGAAAAGTTTGACTTCAGATCAACTTAAACTCGACTTCAGCTTATTTTACCTGATACATCATTTCCTGTTTTTTCCTTGTAATTGCCAGCGATCAGCTGCTGTTCATCAGGTGTTTGTTCATCAGGTGTTTGTTCATCAGGTGTTTGTTCATCAGGTGTTTGTTCATCAGGTGTTTGTTCATCAGGTGTTTGTTCATTATGTGTTTGTATCAGGTGTTTGTTCATTATGTGTTTGTTCATCAGGTGTTTGTTCATTATGTGTTTGTTCATTATGTGTTTGTTCATCAGGTGTTTGTTCATCAGGTGTTTGTTCATCAGGTGTTTGTTCATCAGGTGTTTGTTCATCAGGTGTTTGTTCATCAGGTGTTTGTTCATCAGGTGTTTGTTCATCAGGTGTTTGTTCATCAGGTGTTTGTTCATTATGTGTTTGTTCATCAGGTGTTTGTTCATCAGGTGTTTGTTTGCGTCTGCAGGTTTTCATTGTTTAACAGATTCAACTTCAAGGGGAACAAATTACAAAAACTGAGATTATTCAGTGTTTGTAACTAATATAGCTGCTTAGATTTATATATTTATTCTTTGTTTTGTTAGGATGCTCAAAACGTATTAATATAATTATCATCATGATTCTGCTCCAGAGGTTCTGGATCAGACTTTCAAAGCACATATTATGTCCTAAATGTATTTGTTCCAAAATTCCTGTTTCAGTAGTTTATATAAAATCAGTCCCGGCTGCTGCAGATGAAAAGATTCATTAGCAGAACTTCAAGGTCAACAAACAGCGCACGAGTCTGAATGCTCTGCACTTCCTGTAATCTGAGACGGGGCGGTTCGACTGCTCGTGGGAGTGAAGCGGTTCCTCGTCCTGAGGAAAGTGCAGGCAGCACGTCGTCACGACAACGTTCTCATCCTACAGATTTCAGAAATAAACTGAAAGACGAGAGCAGAGAGACGAAGGTGAGGCGACGCAGCTGCAGAGGAAAACTTCAGCCTCTGTTAGAGCAGATTAATAATGCATCACACACACACACACACACACACACACACACACACACACACACACACACACACACACACACACACACACACACACACACACACACACACACACACACTCTGCAGTCTACTGGTTCAAACTGGAGCAGGAGGAGATGCACAAATCTGAGCCATCAGCTGTTTTTAAAGGACCAGACCGCTGCTCCTCCATGTTTACCAAAACAAAACGTCTGTTTTCAGTAACAACAGCTTCCTGCAAATCTTTCACAATAAAAGCCTTGTCAAGAAATTAAGAGTTTCTATTTACTGCAACAATAGAGGGCTTTTAAGTTGATACGGGAAGCATTGAGTTTGTATTAACAGCATAATGCAGTAACTTTAACAGGGCAAACGGGAGAGGATCAAAAGAACTGTCGACGTTTTATTTCCTCCAAAAAAAAGGGACGTTTTCTAAGCCGATGTTCCCTGAACATACAGCAGGATCGGAAATGGAAACATACAGCCGCAGCCGACCTGGACCTGAACCTGGACCTGAACCTGGGCCAGGACCTGGACCTGGACCTGGACCTGGACCTGGACCTGGACCTGAACCTGGACCTGGACCTGGACCTGGACCTGGACCTGGACCTGGACCTGGACCTGGACCTGGACCTGGACCTGGAGTCCAGTTTGTAAAACGAAGCTAGGCTTGTTTAGCAACAAAGACACACACTGAAAACATGAGCTGACCCGAACTGGACCAGAGAGAACCAGACAGGACCAGACGGGACCAGGGAAGACCAGAGAGGACCAAACGGGACCAGACAGGACCAAACAGGATCAAAGTGGATCAGAGTGGACCAGAGAGGACCAGACTCGGTTCGATCAGTTTTGCTAGTGGTTCTGTGGAGTATATGAAACCCTTGAAGACTCTTCATGATGAAGATGATGAAGATGACAGAGGAAGAGAGGCGGGTCCGGGCCGGACCAGCCTGCAGGACTTTAAAGAGTTTTAAAGAGCCTGATTGTATTCAGAGACAACAGAAACAAAAGTCCTGATCTGACTGTACACACACTGTAACCTGAGAGGAGTGTGTGTGTGTGTGTGTGTGTGTGTGTGTGTGTGTGTGTGTGTGTGTGTGTGTGTGTGTGTGTGTGTGTGTGTGTGTGTGTGTGTGTGTGTGTGTGTGTGTGTGTGTGTGTGTGTGTGTGTGTGTGTGTGCATTGATTACATAATGCAGCTGGCAGCCGGTCCCTGCTGAACAGGAGCTTCCTGCTCGTTGTGTTTTATTTTTTGCACCTCGTTATCGTTTTTGAACTGTTTTGTCAATCAAGAGGTTTTTTTCTCACCGCATCACTTCCTGTTTACTGAAATTTGTGAGAACAAAAAAAACTTCTGTCATCTGATCTGATTCACACCACAGAAAAAGAAGAAGCAGAACTCCCCTGTGATTTGAAATAAATGACTCTAAAATGTCAAAAAACCAGATGAAATCCTAAAGGAGGCTACATGAATTTAAACATCACATCCAGTCACACCCTTCATCCACACGCTTCATCCCACGCTTCATCCACACCCTTCATCCACACGCTTCATCCACACGCTTCATCTTCAGTCAGCCACGTAGAAAACAAACACATCAAACTTCTCTCACCGGACGAGTCAAGTCGAAGCTCCGGAACCTCCCACAGATCCGTTCTAACATCCAGCCTGAACGTCTGGTCTGTGGAGAGAACGTGAAGAGCATCAGCAGGCAGGACGGAGAAAGGATGGAGGATTACAGCTCTCCCCCCACCCCTCCTACCTCTGCAGCACTCCTCCCTGCCAACACCCACCCACCATCCTCAGTGGTACGCTCCACCCCGGTGCTGCAGCACGCACTAGAATGTACCATCTGTCTGTCGTGGGGGGTGTGGGGGTCGGGGGGGCATAAAGAGGCATATGGGCGGCCGTGGGGAGGTGGAGGAGGAGGAGGAGGGTGCCGGGTGGATGAAGAGGAGTGACAGATGTGATGTTTTCTCTGCAGCTTCATCTCCCTCCTCCTCTTCCTCCTCCTCTTCCTCCTCCTCTTCCTCCTCCTCCTCCTCCTCCTCTCTTTCTGTCTTCATCCCCTCCTCCTCCTCCTCCTCCCTGAGCCTCTCAGTATCATGATTAAGTGATGAAGAGGAAACGAGAGAACAGACATCCTTTTATACTTCAAACTTCGCTGCAGATGGTGACAGATACGACAGAGAGGGTCAAAGGTCACGGCGTGTTACTATACATATACATACTACATAGAAGTAGTTATGGACACAACTACAGTTCAGACGGGGTCGTGTTTGGAGTCCATGTGAACGGCGCCCTCATGTGGTGTTCATGACGTTGACGGAAAAGTTGGAGGCTACAGAAGTTAAATTTTGTAATTTTTGTTGAACTTTTTGCTAATATATTGCAAGTTATTGTTAGCCTCTGAGGCTTCTAGACGCTGGCCACGATTTGTTGTTGCTTAGCAACAGTGTTTTTACGACGTTTTTACCACTTGAACAACAAACATACGGCGAGCATGACTTTGCATGTTGTAATTACTAACTCACGAGTTCCATTTGAACGTGTGGGCGGTCTGGACAGTTTGAGACACTGCTCGGGATTTAGCTGCAAAGAGCAGGCTAATGGCTAACAGCTAACGGCTAATGGCTAACGGTAAACTAGCCGTTTCACAGCGATGTCTCATTTCATTTTTGATGTCTAATTAAACTTTAATGTCCTGTTTGTTGTTTTGTCTCTCGTGTATCTTTGGTTTTATAATGTTTAATGATTTAATGTTCATTCTGCTCCTTTAATATTTTCTTTAATCGTGTTGCATTTTGTAGCTTCTCAACAATACGTGTTTACAAATAAATAAAAGTCATCACAAACGATTGAATGATGCATATTTTTGGGGGATGTCTGAAGATCAGTTCTCCGTTACAGTGTTTGCATGTGATGCCGACCATATGGAGGAGCTAATGTGTGCTCATTAGTAGGCTCAAGCTGTGAGGAGAAAACACACACACACACACACACGCACACGCACACACACACACACACACACACACACACACACACACACACACACACACACAGCCGGTGTTTCCGGTGTTTACTTTGCCTTCAGGCTGACAGAGTGAAGAAGAAATAATTGTCTGGTGTTAATTATGATGAAGGTGTTTATCAGAGTTATCGATGTGACTCGTCATCTCTGAAAGATTGAGTGTTATTATGAGTAATTATGTTTCACACAAACCGTATTCAGCTCTAACGTACAACAGCGTTTCCGAAAAAGTTGGGACACTAAATAAAAACAAAATGCAATGATTTGAAAAATCACGTAAAACAATATTTAATTGGAAATAGACCAAAGACAATATATCAAATGTTAAAACTGAGAAATGTTATTATTTTATGAAGTGTAAAACTGTCCTGAGGTCTGATGGATCACAATCTGAGATTCTGTTTGGAAATCATGGACGCTGCATCCTCCAGGTTAAAGAGGAGAGGGACCATCCAGCTTGTTATCAGCTCAGTTCTAAAGCCAGCATCTGTGATGGTACAGGGATGCATTAGTGCACATGGCATGGGTAGCTTGAACATCTGGAAGGAAGCATTAATGCTGAATGATATATTCAGGTTTTGGAGCAACATATGCTGCCATCCAGACAACGTCTCTTTCAGGGAAGGTCTTGTTTATTTCAGCAGAACAACATCCAACCACATTCTGCACGTATTCCAACAGCATGGTTCTCTAGTAGAAGAGTCCGCTGATAAACTGGCCTCCTGAAACAACTTTATAGAGACCTGTTGCTGACATCAGATTCACAATAAGCACATATTTTTTCTAAAACAATAAAAATGTTCAGTTTCAACACCTGATATATTGTCTTTGGTGTATTTTCAATTAAATATGGTTTTATATGATTCTGTTTTTATTTACATTTTACAAATTTTTTTTGGAAACAGGGTTGTACATTTATTCTCACTGGTCAACAGCGTTGTTTGAATGTAATCTGTCTTTTTATCTGAGCTCATAAAAGCTTTGCTGTAAAACATCTGAAGGAATCAAATATAAAAATGGCATCAATTTGCATTTTTCTTGATTGATTCTCTAGAAATTTGTGTCCTGATATTTATACACGTGGTTGTTTCAATATTTGTTCCTCTGAAGTGTTTCAGTTTCATCGTTTAACAAGAAGCTCTTTTACTTCCACATTAAACAGGAAAGCTGCAGTGTTTGTGCTTCGACTATCAAATCTCTCACCGGTATTTTCCAATAAGCCCTCCCCCACTCCCCCATCCCCACCCCACCCCCCAGACATGTCCTCCTGGCCTTAATCCAGCAGCGTGTCAGTGGGTCGGGTCTGACCTGTGGTCAGTAGAAAGCAGAACACGTCCACAAACCGACTCTCAGGCGACTGGGGAGCACCCTTAATCCCGGTGGCACACTTTGGCAGCGCGGCGTAAAGCTTAATGGTGAAGGATTACAGAGAACACGTGAAAACAAGGGAAACACGCTGATATCATGCAGAGCGGACACGGATCTACGCAACATATCACAAACCGGCAGAGCCTGTAATCTCACACAGTCCAGGATTTGGGATTAAAACGATTGAACCACAGACCGGTCACACCCACACTGATGGTGTCACATCATTTTTTTTTAGGTCTGCAATACCAGCGAGTGCCACTAGAGGTCGGCTCCAAAAAGCCTCCGGCTCCATAGACTCCCATTCAACTTCTCTCATCAAATCCAAAGTGAATAAAATGTGTCCATCAGTTATCTCGGTGTTGTTAGCTAAAGTCACTCCTTCTTCTTAGTTTTCTGGAGGTCCATCTGAAAATAATCCCTCATTCATTAGAAAAGAAGATTCAAGAAGACCTGTTTTTGGGGGCGTGTCTGTTTGATTGACAGGCCTGTGGTGCAGTCAGGTTACAGCTATCGGTGGGCGGGACGTAGTATCGTCAGGTTTCCGATCAGATCGGTCAGATCCACCGCTGGCTCCTCCCCCAGCTCGTCCAAATATGGTCATTTCCTAATCAATAAAACAAAGATGGCGGCGGCTGAATGGATGTGTGTGTGTGTGTGTGTGTGTGTGTGTGTGTGTGTGTGTGTGTGTGTGTGTGTGTGTGTGTGTGTGTGTGTGTGTGTGTGTGTGTGTGTGTGTGTGTGTGTGTGTGAGAGGAGCACCACTGGTGTGGTGACTGAAGGGTTAATATTCTGCGGTCGCTGCAGTTCAACTGAAATGTTGCGAAGAAAAGCAGAAGAATAAGATTCTGCGGCTCGATGACTCGGCACATTTCGCGCTGACTCGGATCCAGAAGCTGGATTTCTGTGATGTGGCAGAACCAGGAGATGAGATTGGATCGAGTCGGCCTGCCAGGCGCTGCTCGCTCTGCAGCCTGAGCGAAAAACTAATCACTGAAAAAGGAGGCTGATTGAAATATGGCCTCCGTTCTGCCAGCAGAGACCAGGTTTTCCTGCACGTGCCCAGTAGGACGGCGAGTCAGCGGAAACGCCCGCGTGTTAAAAACAACACGTGAAGTGCTGCTGACGCTGTCGAAGGGCGACGTCACCCGTCGGTTTGTGAACGTTATGAAGCCTCCAGTTCAGATTCTGTCCGTCACCATCTTTATAGTTCGGAGCGGTTTGGTTAGCCCCCCCCCCCCCCATCTCCCTCCATGCATTATAAATCACCGCGTCTCTCTACAGTCGGCTTAACGTGCAGCTCATGAATTAGTTGCCGCTGTGTGACTCGGTGGAAACAGAAATCCTCATTGTAAAAATGGCTGCAGACCATTTTTTCAGAATAATCTACGACAGAACAGAGAACACGTTCAGGTTCTGGATCCAGCTGTCAGGTTCTACTGACGTTCTGCTGACGTTCTGCCGACGTTCTGCCGACGTTGTACCACTTTCAGACTCGTGGTTTAACAGATCTGTGTTCTGTCATGTTATTAATGTTCTCTGAGAACTTCAGCGTTTTAATGTTTGAGTTTTATTACAGGGTGTAATACACCTGCCGCTCCACCAGAGGGCAGCGTGTCAGTGTCACAGCTTCAAAAAAACAACCAGGTTCTTCAGGAGAACAAGAACACGTGGAACCATCTACACCCAAGCACACAAAACAAAACACACAAAGATTTCTTCCGGACACATGACCTCCTCCATCATGTGACCTCCATCACATGACCTCCATCACGTGACCTCCATCACATGACCTCCATCACGTGACCTCCATCATGTGACCTCCATCACGTGACCTCCATCACGTGACCTCCATCACATGACCTCCATCACATGACCTCCATCACGTGACCTCCTCCATCATGTGACCTCCATCACATGACCTGCCTCAGTTTTTAAAGCCCGTTCTGCTCTAAACTCAGAACATTCGGAGAACATAAAAAAAAACTTTTCACAATTAGAACCGAATGTTCTGAGAACCGTCTTGAGAACGTTAACACAAATTATTTTTAGAGAACACCATCCGAACGTTAACGAGAACAATCAGGGAACGTAAAATTAAAAAAAACACTTCCAGAAAACATCGTCCAGATTGTAAACAACGATCTGTGTGAACACCATAAAATCCAGAACACGATGAGAACACGAACGTTGGCGTGAACACTGTCGCTGGGTCGCCGAGACACCGGGAGCAGCTACCTGTCGGGGGGCGGAGCCAAACGTTTAGCAGCTGTTACAGCAGAAAGACGACGTGAATATTAAAAAGCTGTCTTTAAACCGTTAACGGACACGAGAGCAGAAGGAGAGTGTGTGTGTGTGTGTGTGTGTGTGTGTGTGTGTGTGTGTGTGTGTGTGTGTGTGTGTGTGTGTGTGTGTGTGTGTGTGTGTGTGTGTGTGTGTGTGTGTGTGTGTGTGTGTGTGTGTGTGTGTGTGTGTGTGTGTGTGTGTGTGTGTGTGTGTGTGTGTGTGTGTGTGTGTGTGTGTGTGTGTGTGTGTGTGTGTGTGTGTGTGTGTGTGTGTGTGTGTGTGTGTGTGTGTGTGTGTGTGTGTGTGTCTGTAACAAACAGCCTTCAGTAACACAACAGGAAGCGTGTAGTTCTGAACATGAAGCAGCTGTTTGGGATTCTGCCCCATTAAACCCGCGCTGTTACATAAGAGCACCTGAAGGAGGCGTCGCTCATCGCCGCATGTGACTCTGTCCTCATTTAAATTAACGTTCAGAGGGTTTTAATTTAAATTAATTTAAATTTGATTTTAATAAAGCTCAGCTGAATATTTACTGATGAATAAATAAAAGAGAGAGTTTCTACTCGCCTGCTGGATCAGAGGGAAGAAGGCGGGGTTTCCCTCCTCTGATCTCCTGTCTGGACCCAGGAGATCCTGAAGCATAGATGCAGAGACTAGGAGGAGGAGAGGGGGGGTTGATTTCTTGATGCAGTCTAGACAAGGTTTGAATACTTATCAGCTCTGTGTGTGTGTGTAATATGAGGTGGAGTCTGCACCTCACACACACACACAGACACACACACACACACACACAGACAGACACACACACACACACACACACACACACACACACACACACACACACACACACACACACACACACACACACACACACACACACAGACACACACACACACACACACACACACACACACACACACACAGACACACACACACACACACAGACAGACAGACACACACACACACACACACACACACACACACACACACACACACACACACACACACACACACACACAGACAGACAGACACACACACACACACACACACACACACACACACACACACAGACACACACACACACACACACACACACACACACACACACACACACACACACACACACACACACACACACACACACACACACACACACACACACACACACAGACAGACACACACACACACACACACACAATCAACAGGTGAGTCCAGTTGGTTTGTGAACATTATGAATCCTCCAGTTCAGATTCTGTCCGTCACCATCTTGTTAGTTCGGAGCGGTTTGGAGCAGGAAGTGACCATATTTGGACGAGCTGGGGGAGGAGCCAGCGTTGGATCTGACCGATCTGATCAGAAACCTGATGATACTACGTCCCGCCCACCGATAGCTGTAACCTGACTGCACCACAGACCTGTCAATCAAACAGACACGCCCCCAAAAACAGGTCTTCTTGAATCTTCTTTTCTAATGAATGAGGGATTATTTTCAGATGGACCTCCAGAAAACTAAGAAGAAGGAGTGACTTTAGCTAACAACACCGAGATAACTGATGGACACATTTTATTCACTTTGGATTTGATGAGAGAAGTTGAATGGGAGTCTATGGAGCCGGAGGCTTTTTGGAGCCGACCTCTAGTGGCACTCGCTGGTATTGCAGCTGAAGACACTTCTGGATCGGAACCATTTTACAGACCTGAAGCTACGAACTTTTATAAACAGTCTGTAAGAATAACTTATAAATGTCTCACGTGATTGAACAGGTTTGTTCTTTTTGACAGAACGATGGACAGAGTTATCGTCATACATGTGGAGGGATACCTCAACACACACACACACACACACACACACACACACACACACACACACACACACACACACACACACACACACACACACACACACACACACACACACACACACACACACACACGTGGCCATCCATCCATTATTCATCAGCAGTGCTGTTGCAGTTGTTCATATTTGATGCTTGCGGCTGCAGCGAACACGACGACATTCAACCGGCTGCAGGAAGCTTCAACATTCATTCTGTGTCTGATGGTGGATTCACTCTGACAGACCAGACACTTCCTGTTTAGGCAGATTTGTTAATAAATATCTGTAGATATAAATCCTAAGTATTGATGACGGGCTGCAGCTCAGACTGTCAGTAAATGTACTGAGTTACATTTGATCGCAGACTTTCAGATATTTCAGGTGAAAATTGAGAAAATCGTTGTAAATCTTTACTGATTATCAAAGCTTTTATTCTGAAGTAGCCCGGATGTAGATATTTTGAAAAGCGGAAGTCGTGCTGTTTACGTTTTGTGCTAACAGCTTACAAGCTAACAAGCAGCGGATGTTTTCCCGGTCCGCTGCTGGTTTCATGAGGACCGTCGCGACTCTTCAAACAACCGGATTCGTAGCGTTAAGCCGTTTACCGACACCGGACTGTGTCCCGGGGCTCAGCCGCCGGTCAGCGGCTCTCTGCCGGGCCAGCCCGCCTCCTCCGCCCGGTGACACCCGGCGAGCACGGAGCCCGTCCGGAGACAGACAGATGCCCAAAAAACAGAAGGTGGTCGGTTTTTAAAGTTTTCTTCTGTTTTTTATTTATATTTAAAGCCTTTAAATATTTTCCGTTTTAAAATTATTGTAGATCATGAACAGTTTAAAGTTCTTTCAGTCGCCTGATGGATGCAGTTTATTCACTTATTTCACAATAAAAGACTTCAGTTTGATTTAACGTGTGACGATTACGTCACACATTCAGCAGTGACATCACAAACCCTCCACGACCGTGACGGAGTGTTTCTGAGTGGATGCAGAGGTCTTGGTCACCTGACTCCTCACCTGAAGTGACCCGTGGTGTCGTCCACAGGTGAAGCTGCAGCCAGCAGGTGGCGCCGCTGCAGAGGAAGCTTCAGGTCCAGTGGGCCGAGATAAAAGTGGAGCTGTGACCATCGCAGTGCACGTGAAGCCCGGGTCCAAACACAACAGCATCACAGGTCCTGACGGGCGTCCAGAGACACACTGTTCAAATACACACTGAAACACACACTGAAACACACACTGTTCAAACACACACTGTTCAAACACACACTGAAACACACACTGTTCAAACACACACTGAAACACACACTGTTCAAACACACACTGAAACACACACTGTTCAAACACACACTGAAACACACACTGAAACACACACTGTTCAAACACACACTGAAACACACACTGTTCAAATACACACTGAAACACACACTGAAACACACACTGTTCAAACACACAATGAAACACACACTGTTCAAACACACACTGTTCAAATACACACTGAAACACACACTGAAACACACACTGTTCAAACACACAATGAAACACACACTGTTCAAATACACACTGAAACACACACTGTTCAAACACACAATGAAACACACACTGTTCAAACACACACTGAAACACACACTGTTTAAACACACACTGTTCAAATACACACTGAAACACACACTGAAACACACACTGTTCAAACACACACTGTTCAAACACACACTGAAACACACACTGTTCAAACACACACTGAAACACACACTGTTCAAACACACACTGAAACACACACTGTTCAAACACACACTGAAACACACACTGTTCAAACACACACTGAAACACACACTGAAACACACACTGTTCAAACACACACTGAAACACACACTGTTCAAACACACACTGAAACACACACTGTTTAAACACACACTGTTTAAACACACACTGAAACACACACTGTTCAAACACACACTGAAACACACACTGTTTAAACACACACTGTTCAAACACACACTGAAACACACACTGTTCAAATACACACTGAAACACACACTGAAACACACACTGTTCAAACACACACTGAAACACACACTGTTCAAACACACACTGAAACACACACTGTTCAAACACACAGTTTAAACACACACTGTTTAAACACACACTGTTCAAACACACACTGAAACACACACTGAAACACACACTGTTCAAACACACACTGAAACACACACTGTTTAAACACACACTGTTCAAACACACACTGAAACACACAATGAAACACACACTGTTCAAACACACACTGAAACACACACTGAAACACACACTGAAACACACACTGAAACACACACTGTTTAAACACACACTGAAACACACACTGTTCAAACACACACTGTTTAAACACACACTGAAACACACACTGTTTAAACACACACTGAAACACACACTGTTCAAACACACACTGAAACTGGCATGGCTCATCTTCTTCTTCTCTCCTTCCTCCAGGTGTGTCTGCGGAGGCGGTGGGCGTGGCCGTCGCAGCGCCCCCTGCAGACGGGGAGGCCAACGCCGAGCTGGTCCGTTTCCTGGCTGAAGTCCTGGAGCTGAAGAGGAGCCATGTTTCCCTCGACAAGGTTCAGACGACTGAAGATCCGAACTCGTCTTCATCACTTCTTCACCTTTGAACTCCTTTAATCCTTTAAAATCGATGACTTCCTGTTGTCACTTCATCTCTTCAGGGCTCCCGGTCCAGAGACAAACTCATCAGAGTGGACGCCTCCCTCAGTCCGGAGGAGGTGCTGAGGAGACTGAGAGAGGCTGCAGGCTGAGAGGAGGAGGAAGAGGAGGAGAAGGAGGAAGAGGAAGACGAGGTCCCTTTCCTCTTCATTTCATGAACAAAACCATCAAATAAACTTTGATTTTCATTTGAGGTTCAAACTTCCTGGAAATAAAATTGTGTGTTTGCTGCTGTTTTATTTTGAAGACACATGAAGGAGGAAGAGTTTCCTCTTCCTGTCATGTGATCAAATAAACATGCAGCTCAAACTGCTCCACATGGGAAAAAAAAATCAAACAACACCAAAATAAAAGCAAAAGAAAAACAGGTCTGATAAACAATAAAGAGTTAAAAACACAGCAAATCAAATTGAACAACGACATGAATCAGACAGCAGGGGGCGCTGTTTGACTGCTGGAGAAACAACACTGAACACTGACAGGTTCACCAGGAGGAAACAATCAAACACACACACCTTTAAACTACACACACGTACACACATGATGTTTTTAGGATGATTGGTGACAACAGATTTAATGATGCAGCTGTTTCAGTCAACTTCCTTCAACATTAAAATGCTTCTGTGTGAATGAATTGTTTATAAAAATACTCCTCAGACTTCAGGTTCAGTTCTTCCTCCTGCTCCTATCGACTCACCTGGTGCTGTGTGTCGCCCTCTGCTGGCTGTGTACGGAGGTACATTAGTGTCTGTTTAAAAGCAGCGTAAACAAACAGAATAAAAAATGATGTCTCAATTTCTCTGAGGTTTTTTGTGTCGGAGAGTTTTGAAGCTGAATCGGAACTCTGGTTTAAACGTCCAAAACTTCTGGGTGTAGTGGGCGGGGCCTGATGGAGGAGACAGGAGTTCTTATTGGTGGGTTTGAAAAGTTTTGTAATGGAAACAATTTGTAAACTGATGATAATGAAGTCATTCATTGATTGTGTGTGTTTTCTTTTCATCAGAGGTCATTTCAGCATTTTACTCAGTGAATAATGAATTAATTATTATCATAAATAGAAGTCGTGTTCAGTGTGCCTCATTTCAATGGAGACCGAGGGCAACCATCAGTTAGTTCCCCGTTGGTTCGTGAATGAGCTGGGGGAGGAGCCAGCGATGGATCTGACTTTATTCAAGAATACCAAGCCCCGCCCACCGATAGCTGTAACCTGACTGCACCACAGGCCTGTCAATCAAACAGACACGCCCCCAAAAACAGGCCTTCTTGAATCTTCTTTTCTAATGAATGAGGGATTATTTTCAGATGGACCTCCAGAAAACTAATAAGAAGGAGTGACTTTAGCTAACAACACCGAGATAACTGATGGACACATTTGATTCACTTTGGATTTGATGAGAGAAGTTGAATGGGAGTCTATGGAGCCGGAGGCTTTTTGGAGCCGACCTCTAGTGGCACTCGCTGGTATTACAGCTGAAGACACTTCTGGATCAGAACCATTTTACAGACCTGAAGCTACGAACTCTTTTATAAACAGTCTGTGATCGAAACTCATAAAATAACAAACTTCTTCAAACAGAGAATCAGGAGGAAACTTAACAGTGACCAGAGAGAGCAGCTCATTAGCTCCGTCCGTCCGCAGCTTCAAAGAGGCGGAGATTCAAAGAGGGAGGCGGGGCCGCTGATCAAAGGACTCCAACTTCACAAACTAACTCTGCTGCTGAAGTTCAGCCTCTCTGAGGTCGTTATGTAACCGCCACCTTCCTCCTCCTGTTTCCTACATCAGCAGCTTTATGTCAGCCTCTTCGTTAAGCCGCTGCAGGCTGGACGCTCGTCTTCCTCCTGAATTAAAACTTAAATCCTCCTCTGCCTCACGCCGGCTGAGGAAGATGGACAGTTGGTGACAAAGACTGCAGAGTGTCATCGACGGGCTGTCAATCAAACACAAACAGAGGCTCCATCCTCTAACTCACTGTGACTCATCTATTCAGTAAAGTTTTCTGTCAGAAGTTTTTTTTAGTTCCCAGAAAGTTCTGGGTCTGTAAAATGGTTCTGATCCAGAAGTGTCTTCAGCTGCAATACCAGCGAGTGCCACTAGAGGTCGGCTCCAAAAAGCCTCCGGCTCCATAGACTCCCATTCAACTTCTCTCATCAAATCCAAAGTGAATAAAATGTGTCCATCAGTTATCTCGGTGTTGTTAGCTAAAGTCACTCCTTCTTCTTAGTTTTCTGGAGGTCCATCTGAAAATAATCCCTCATTCATTAGAAAAGAAGATTCAAGAACACCTGTTTTTGGGGGCGTGTCTGTTGACTGTTGCTGATTAGCTAATTAGGGGTCAGGTCGTTTTGTGTTGTTTTCACGTGTTCCTGTGAAGTCTCTGGGAGGATTTTTTTTTTTTTTGTGTGTCTGTAATCCTGCCACAGATCCAGTCTTCTCATCAGGATGTTTTTCAGCTCTGCCTTCAGAACTTCCTCTGAAGTTTGATGACTCATCGTGAAAAAGCCTCAGAAATCGGACTGAGACTGAGTCCGCAGCAGCAATTAAAAGATAGCAGGAGGTGATTAACGGTCGGGCTGGACACAGCGTGATGGAGCCGGATGGAGCAGGAGATTGGAGGATGATGATGATGATGATGATGATGCAGCGCTCGATACAGTCGGTGGGATTTCAGAGATTATGTGGTTTAAGATGTTTCTCATTTCACAGCTCTGACAGCATCGGGAGGAGAAGAGCTGCAACACCTGATGGAGGAAAACCCGCCGTCACCAAAAAGCCTCCGGCTCCATAGACTCTCATTCAAAAAGCATCAACTTCTCTCCTTAAATACAAAGCCAATAAATGTTTTCCATCAGTCATTATGATGTCATTTGCTAAATTCCCTCCTTCTGATCAGCATTCTGGTCCTTCTGGAAGTTACTCTGGTTTGATTGACATGCCTGGTGGTGCAGTCAGGTTTTTGGTATAGGTGGGCGGGGCTTCGTGTCTTCAGGTTCTAAGTATTAACATAAAAGTGTTCGTAGCTTCAGGTCTGTAAAATGGTTCTGATCCAGAAGTGTCTTCAGCTGCAATACCAGCGAGTGCCACTAGAGGTCGGCTCCAAAAAGCCTCCGGCTCCATAGACTCCCATTCAACTTCTCTCATCAAATCCAAAGTGAATAAAATGTGTCCATCAGTTATCTCGGTGTTGTTAGCTAAAGTCACTCCTTCTTCTTAGTTTTCTGGAGGTCCATCTGAAAATAATCCCTCATTCATTAGAAAAGAAGATTCAAGAAGACCTGGTTTTGGGGGCGTGTCTGTTTGATTGACAGGCCTGTGGTGCAGTCAGGTTACAGCTATCGGTGGGCGGGACGTAGTATGTCAGGTTTCCGATCAGATCGGTCAGATCCACCTCTGGCTCCTCCCCCAGCTCGTCCAAATATGGTCACTTCCTGCTCCAAACCGCTCCGAACTAGCAAAGATGGTGACGGACAGAATCTGAAGTGGAGGAGGGTGGAGCTTCTACACAAACACACTGCTGGTCAGGGACACCAGCAGAATTAAAAACAACGACAGTGATGATGAGCGGTTAAACAGACAGACTGAGAGGTGTTGTCTGATTCTGTGTTCGACAGACGTTGTGGTTGTCATGGTGACAGCAGAGGAGGAGGAGGAGGAGTCACAAAATCAAACCACCACCGAAGAAGAGGTGATGCAGCAGCTTTCACGCTCCTCATCAGCAGTCAGAGGATTTTGGGCGGCGGGTCTTAAACCTCTTACCTCCTTCTTCTCACTGCAGGTTTAGTTTTCGCTGACATCACACATGTCGGCGCCTTAAAGCCGGCAGCAGTTTCTTAAAGTCCGTCGTCTCGAGACGCCGCCGCCGTAAAGCCGCGCTGACAACAGGAGGATTTGAAGCGGCGCCTCGGACGCCGCTGGTCGACAATCCGCTCAGTTCGTGCTCTTAATAAACGTCCGGGATCATCGAGTCTGACGGTCCGGAGACGAGCGACACAAAGGAACCGCGACTCGCCGTGTTTTTATTGTACCGCGTTAACAGGAGAGATTTAAAAACTCCACCAGGAACCAAAGATATCCTCCTTGTACGCGTCTTACACACTTTCATCTCCACATTATAAACTGTTACTAAAGATGGCCGACGCGTCACAACTTCCAACTGAACACAAAACAGAAACCAGAATAAACGTCGAGAAGCCACGAAGGCTAACGGCTTAGCACGCTAACAGGCAGAAAAACAAGTCATAACGACGGAGGGAGAAGAAGAGACGTGTTTTTATAAAACGAAGAAAAACTACAACATATGAATCATCATCATGACCTCCGACACAACGCGTGAACTACGAAGGTTGTAAACACCACCAGAGGGCGCTCATAGCTCATTGGCTGTAACATTAGCACTAACTTGCTAAAGGAGTTAGCATTCAGAGCGCAAAGTGAACTTGTGTAAAAGTCTGTAACTTCCCTCAGAACAGTTTACTGTGAAAACATTCAGTGGTTCGAAATAAACGATGATTCATCACATTTATTACAGGAACCGTCCAACGCTCGTAGTTAGTCAGATCTGACGTAATTGCATTTTATTGTCTGGTGTGTGATCGTATCGTATTTTATCGTACGTTGTTTTATCGTATCGTACGTTCTATGTTAACGTATCTTATCGTATCGTACGTTGTTCTATGTTAACGTATCTTATCGTATCGTACGTTGTTCTATGTTAACGTATCTTATCGTATCGTACGTTGTTCTATGTTAACGTGTCGTATCTTATCGTATCGTACGTTGTTCTATGTTAACGTGTCGTATCTTATCGTATCGTACGTTGTTCTATGTTAACGTGTCGTATCTTATCGTATCGTATCGTACGTTGTTCTATGTTAACGTGTCGTATCTTATCGTATCGTACGTTGTTCTATGTTAACGTGTCGTATCTTATCGTATCGTACGTTGTTCTATGTTAACGTGTCGTATCTTATCGTATCGTACGTTGTTCTATGTTAACGTGTCGTATCTTATCGTATCGTACGTTGTTCTATGTTAACGTGTCGTATCTTATCGTATCGTACGTTGTTCTATGTTAACGTGTCGTATCTTATCGTATCGTACGTTGTTCTATGTTAACGTGTCGTATCTTATCGTATCGTACGTTGTTCTATGTTAACGTGTCGTATCTTATTGCCTCGTATGTGTTTGTTTACGTAGGATTTTGTCTGCTTCCATTAAGCGTCGCGACGCCGAACGTCTGTCGGCCTCCTGCGTGTGAAAAGTGTTTTGTGTTCACGCGTCCTTCGTGACTCGAGGAAGACTTCGGTCTGTTTCCGTGTGAACATGCAGCTTGTTGCTATCAGAAGGTTGAAGTTGTGTTTGGTGGACGGTCGCCTTCATCCCTCCGCTGATATGAGCTATAAATAGCAGCGCTGCAGGAGGGAACACGTCGCTGCTGTAAACATGAAAAACAGATCGGAAACCGCAGCGAACACTCAAACCTTCATCCTGCTCGTTTGTCTCCGAGACGTTCGCTCGTTTCCTGCAGCAACAAATTCATCAGAGAAAATCACTTCATCCATAAACGGTCTGCCGTCACCTTCAGATCGACAGAGAACTGATCATCTCACCTGTCTGTCCACCTGTACACCTGTCCTCCTGCTCACCTGTCCACCTGCTCACCTGTCCACCTGTCCTCCTGTCCTCCTGTCCTCCTGTCCACCCGTCCACCTGCTCACCTGCCCAACTGTCCACCTGTCCACCTGTTCACCTGTCCACCTGCTCACCTGTCCACCTGTCCTCCTGTCCACCCGTCCACCTGCTCACCTGCCCAACTGTCCACCTGTCCTCCTGCTCACCTGTCCACCTGCTCACCTGTCCACCTGTCCTCCTGCTCACCTGTCCACCTGTCCTCCTGCTCACCTGCCCACCTGTCCACCCGTCCACCTGCTCACCTGTCCACCTGTCCTCCTGCTCACCTGTCCACCTGTCCACCTGCTCACCTGTCCACCTGTCCTCCTGCTCACCTGCTCACCTGCCCAACTGTCCACCTGTTCACCTGCCCACCTGTCCTCCTGCTCACCTGTCCACCTGCTCACCTGCCCACCTGTCCTCCTGTCCACCCGTCCACCTGCTCACCTGCCGAACTGTCCACCTGTCCACCTGCCCACCTGTCCTCCTGCTCACCTGTCCACCTGCTCACCTGCCCACCTGTCCACCCGTCCACCTGCTCACCTGCCCACCTGTCCACCTCTCAGCTCACCGGAACGTCTGCGTTTCATGAAGTTTGGAGACAGAAGAAGACATATGTCTGTATTTCTATTTCTATAAACTTTAATCTGATCTCGTCTCTCCACCGCTCGTGTCACATTCTGAAATGAAACACAGACTGTATGGAAAAGTGTCTTCAGCTGCAATACCAGCGAGTGCCACTAGAGGTCGGCTCCAAAAAGCCTCCGGCTCCATAGACTCCCATTCAACTTCTCTCATCAAATCCAAAGTGAATAAAATGTGTCCATCAGTTATCTCGGTGTTGTTAGCTAAAGTCACTCCTTCTTATTAGTTTTCTGGAGGTCCATCTGAAAATAATCCCTCATTCATTAGAAAAGAAGATTCAAGAAGTTAAGGTTTGATTAATAAAGATGAAGGCTCGTGATTGGATGGTTTGTGTTTTATATATTGATAAATCTGATTATTATTGATTCATTACTCTAAGATCATGGGAGAGCTGCTACGTCATACCTGTGACGTGAGCAGGAGGCTCTAGGAGGGGGCGTGGCTACTCGTCCAAAGGTCCCGCGCGGCGCTGAGCCTGCAGTCAGCGCGTGAAAATCACCTGGAGAAAGGAAGCAGGCAGCTCGTGGACTCCGGAACTTCAACTTTGCCACTTTGTTGTTGTTGTTGTTTGTTGTTTGTGGACATGTGGGCGCGAGCTGTGCTGTGCGCGGCGCTACTGTCCGCGCTGTGTCCGACGGCAAGGACGGAAGCCGAGACGGACGGGAGGGACGAGAGGGACGAGAGGGACGTGCAGGACTCCCGCTACAACTCCAACAGACTGGTGGGTCTGAGTCTGCGCAGCTGATCGATATCTGATCAATAAACAACAATCAGCTGTTAAATTAGAAACACTTTAACTATTCATACTTTAAACTTTAGTCTGTTTTCAGTTTTTTAAGCGTTTACTGTTATTTATTTAATTAATAAATAAATATTGATCATTTTGTAAATAATGATATTTACTGAATAATACCAACATGTAAATAACACTTCATCTGTCTCTTTTATTTATATATTTTATGTAAAATCTTACTGTGAAATAGAAATTGTATTTTTCAAATCTTTTTTCCTTGAAAGATTAAAAATAAATGCAATTTATTTCTGTTTAAATATTTAAATCTTTTTTTGGCAATAAAGAAGTTTGTAAATATATATTTTCTAACTTATATAGTAAGTAAATCTTTTAAATGGCAAAATAAATAGATTGTTAATCAAAAAAATCATATATTAGATATCCTGACCATTTACTTTAGTAAAAGTACAAATTCTCCATGTCATGTTTTTCAAGTATTTTTGATATTATTTCTGAGCTGTTGGATTTTTCTGTTTTAAATTTCAGTGAAATAATTTTTTGGTTATATCTGAACAATTAAAAATCATTTGATGTATTTCTGTTTCATGTTCAGAGGTGGAGTTTTTTTTCCCAGATATTTCACAGGAGTAAAAATTTTTTTTTTTATCTCCAAACAAAAAGAAGTCAAAGTGTTCTGAAATTTTAGAATCATCCAGAAAATGTAAAATATCAGTCAAAATATTTCTGATATGATACATTAAAATGTAAATAATACCATATTTACTGTGACTGTTTTTAGAGCCCCACTGAGCATCCTGTGTGTGCTGTTCTTTCCTCAGCTCGGCGCGCTGCATGAAGTGCTGGAGAGGCTGCAGACGAAGAGGATCAATCCGTGGGAGAAGAAGTACGGACAGGTTCCCTCGGTGAGTCTCAAACAGGAAGTACTCAAGTAAAAGTAACAGAACAAGAGTATTCAAGCAAAATGTGAACGTCTTTACAGCAGTGGTTCCCAACCTGTGATCAGTGCGTCTAACTGTGTGCGTGTGTGTGTGTGTGTGTATGTGTGTGTGTGTGTGTGTGTGTGTGTGTGTGTGCGTGTCCACAGTGCGACCTCGGCGAGCACTGCGCCATCAGGAAAGGATCTCGGATCGGGAAGATGTGCGACTGCCCCCGAGGAGCTTTCTGCAACTTCTTCCTGCTCAAGTGCCTGTGAGCCAATCAGATCGCAGCAGGAGTGTGTTTAATCTGTATATATTACCAAATATGTAAAATAAATATATGAAATTGTGTTGAGTAGTCTGTAGAGACGTGAGAGCATTAAAACTGCTTCTGTTGCCATTAACCACGACTCCTGGGTTTCTGTGGTCAGTAAACGCAGCATCAGAAGACATTAATGAGACGACTTCCTTTCAGAAATAAAAAGAGTGTTTGAAGGAAACTAAATCAGATTTTCTATCAACGTGAACACGTGTTGATCAAAGTGTCATAACATTATTATTGAAACAGGAAACAGAAGTTAACGTGACAGTCTGGAGGTTCTTGAACACAACACGACGAGTCGTGCAGTCGTTCTTTTGTCCAAGAGGTTTTTATTACAGATACTTTACAGACGCTACACTCCTCGAGGCTGCTTGAAGTTCATGCCGACGGTCGGCTGGGTCACCTGCAGGTTGGACAGACCGCCGAAGTCCTGGAGGGGGACGACAGAGACACGTTAGAGCGGGACAGAGGACAGGTATAGGACAGGTAGGACAAGGAGAACAGGATATAGAACAGGTGTGTGAGAACGCCAGGGTCTGACAGGAAGTGAGTCCTTCAGACACGGGAAGGTTCTCCGTTGTTCTTCCTGTACTATCGATGATCTGGTGACGAGGACGCCATGATCACTTTCGATACAGGAGGCGGGAAACAATCAGCTGGTTTTACTGAGATATGATATGAATCATATTTCATATTCAATACGGAGAGCTTTCGTTTGAACCAGGTAATCAATAACCGGATCAATAACTCAGCATCCATCAGAAAACGTTCTCCGTTACTCACCAGCAACTTCAGCATCTCCTTGGTGTCGGGGTCGACTTCGATGAGCTCCTGGTCCAGAGCAGACACCTGGACAGGTAAACACAGAGCAGGTGAAACACAGGACACACCTGGACAAGTAAACACTGAGGGGTTGACCTTTGACCTGTTGGGAGGTCTGTCTGAGAGCTTCAGGGTTCAGAAGGAACAGATGAATCCTTTAAACACGGGAAACGCTCTCAGCTTCCTGTTCCTGTACTATCGATGTCCCCGGCGACCGGCACGCCGTGGACACTTTCGATACAGGAAGGACAAAAACAAGCGTGGCCGCCCGCTGACATCATCAGAGAGTTAAGAAATAAAAACGTTCAGTAGATTTGAGTCGACAAATCAAATGGATTGAATGCCCGTCGCTATCTTTGCTAGTTCAAAGCAGGAAGTGACCATATTTGGACAAGCTGGGGGAGGAGCCAGCGGTGGATCTGACCGATCTGATTGGAAACCTGACGATACTACGTCCCGCCCACCGATAGCTGTAACCTGACTGCACCACAGGCCTGTCAATCAAACAGACACGCCCCCAAAAACAGGTCTTCTTGAATCTTCTTTTAGTCTATGGAGCGACCTCTGGTGGCGCTCGCTGGTATTGCAGCTTTTATAAACTGAGAAAAAGGCCAAACTTCATCCTCAGTCTGGACTCAATAAACCACCAGGATCAAACCGACTTCACTAAACTCTCCTGAGGCTCCACAGCGCCCCCTGGAGCCTCAGATGGTTACCAAGCAACAGAGATATGAAGTCATTTATTCGACTCTCCTCCTTTAGGGATGAGGTCTCCAAAGATGGTTTACGAAGCGAACCGGTTTAAACTTTCTAATTATTCGGCTCCTTTAAAAACGGAGGCAGCTGATTGGACGAGGTCCATCGGGTCCGAACAAACGGACGAATAGGAGTTCGTCTGCAAACAGACCGAGATCCGTTTACTGTCTTTAACTCTGATAAACGTCAACAAACATAACAAACGAGTGTGGCGATGCGTTCACTGACCTCTGGGACGTAGTTGTCCCTCCTCTCTCTCTCCTCCTCCTGCAGTTTGATGGAGATTCCTCTGACCGGACCTCTCTGGATTCTCTTCATCAGATGTGTCACATACC
The DNA here is from genome assembly GCF_029030835.1 of Brachyistius frenatus. Lineage (NCBI taxonomy): Eukaryota > Metazoa > Chordata > Actinopteri > Embiotocidae > Brachyistius > Brachyistius frenatus. The sequence goes on from NW_027210977.1 coordinate 54,504, forward strand.
TGCAGCACACACATCATCATTATTATCATCATCATCATCATCATCATCATCATTATTATTATTATTATTATTATCATCATTATTATTATTATTATTATCATTATTATTATTATTATTATTATCATCATCATTATTATTATTATCATTATTATTATCATCATTATTATTATTATTATTATCATTATTATTATTATTATTATTAGTGTCTAATTCGTGTTGCCCAGGAAACGAAGACCTGACCAGGTAGACTGTCTGAGGGCGCCAGGGTCTGACAGGAAGTGACGTCCTGCAGACACGGGAAGGCTCTCACTTCATGTTCCTGCAGTTTAACATGACCGGGCCACAAGGACGCCACGATCACCTTTCGATGCAGGGGAGGACAGAGGGGGAGGACAGAAGATCGGGACAGAGGGGGAGGACAGACGGAAGATGGAGGACAGAGGACAGAAGGTAGAGGACAGAAGGTGGAGGACAGAAGATGGGGACAGAGAGGGAGGACAGAAGATGGAGGACAGACAGAAGAGGGAGGACAGATGGTAGAGGACAGAGAGGACAGAAGATGGAGGACAGAGAGGGAGGACAGAAGATGGGAGGACAGACTGAAGAGGGAGGACAGACAGAGAGGGAGGACAGAGGACAGACAGAAGATGGAGGACAGACTGAAGCGGACAGAGAGAGGACAGAGGACGGACAGGAGGTAGAGGACAGAGGACGGACAGAGAGAGGACAGAGGACGGACTGACCCAGCGATCTTGTTGCGGAGCTTCTTGCTGGGGATGATGGCGATCTCCTCACAAACCCTCTTGTTGGTGTGGAAGTCGTTGCCCAGCCGAGTGTAGTACTTCTCGATGATGACCCGGGCGGCCTTCTTCACCGTTTTGGTCCTGACTCGTCCCTGCAGACGGAGGACGGGTCAGAACACCGGGTCAGAACACCGGGTCAGAACACCGGGTCAGAACACCGGGTCAGAACACCGGGTCAGAACACCGGGTCAGAACACCGGGTCAGAACACCTGCTCACACCACACGCTCTTATTCTGAAAATCTGCAGGACAGCCGACAGAACCAGAAGCTCCGAGATGAATGAGACGAACCGGTCCGGTTCAACCCGCCGCACGTTGCGCTTCGGTACCGAGCTGTAAACACGAGTTAAATCTACGCAGACGGTTCCGACACCGAACCGGCCACTCGGAGCAGACGCTTCAGAACCGACCGGAACATCTCCCCCACCCGCTTCTCGATACCGGCGGGTGTTCCGGAGCGGACTACCCGTTAACGGCCCGTGCACCGACACTACCAACAGTCGCGTTGTTCTGCGATTCCCGGTAAACTGAACCGGTGGAATCCGGAACACGAACCGGGGCTCGTTCAGCCGGACGGCGGCTCCGCTCACAAAACCGTCCGTTAACCGCTCCGTTAAGAGTCATCGGTCGTTAATACAGCGAACATCCGGTTCGGCTAAGAGTCCGGTCTCCGTAGATAAGACCGGTTCGGAATGTAAAGCCGTTAAACGGCAGGATTCGGTCGGATATTACGGGTAGAGCATGAAGAAGGTACCCACCATGTTGGATCGGCCTGGTCAAAAAGGACGAGCCAACTTCCGGTGGAGGGTTAATCTCCGCAGGCGGAAGTTCAGAACAGAGACGATCCACCGCTGCAGCGACTCCTGCCGGTCGGAGGCTGTAAATACAACATGTACAGCTCCGGTACCGGTTCGGGTTAGACAGTCCGGACGGCTTTAAACCCAAATATGACGCGTGGCCGGAAAATGTAGTTAAGTACAACAAGATAGACATATTTCATATCTTTTATTCATTTAACTTAAAAAATATATTATAAATACAGGAAACAGATCACATGTAGGTTCACTCATAAAATACAATAAAATAAAATAAAATAAGATAAAGATAAACGGCTCAATATAAAAAAACACAAATTATACATGAGGGAAGGTTTATTATTTATTATTGCGGAAATAGATTCTGAGGTTGAACAACAGACGAGTTTCTCTGACGGTCTGAATTTATTTCAAACAGCACAAAGGTTTCTTTAAGGAGCATCAGTGCAGCTGGATATTAATAATGAGGAGTTTTCAGGATGTTCTCCAGCTGTTTGTTAAATTAAACTGAGAAACATCGTCAGCAGAGCGTCATCGAACACGTTTCATCTCCAGACCTACAGCGGTGGTGTTTACATTCAAGTGAGCCGATTTATTCATCGTATAAAAATAAGAACAGTCGCTAAACGTTGGTGAGTCTAAACTTCATTCTGGGACGACAGGTCTTCTATTAAAATTAAAATGTATATAAAGTCTGTGGTTTTTAACAGGAAGCAGCTGCTGTCTGACCTTTTGCTTCCCTTTGTTTTCAGCCTGTATGAGCGTCTGACTTTGGTTGTGTTTCTCTGCGTGTTTTCAGTAGCGTGTTAATTACGTACATGTATGTGCCTACGTGGCTAATTTTCAGTGACGATCTAAAACATGCAGAAACAGCTGAGGAGTCCTTAAATGTGCCGTTTTCTACACAAGTTTCCTAAAGTTTATTTTTCCGGCCTAAAAGTTTGAAACACGTGAAAACGACATTCAGGCCGTCACGTGGTTTTATTGTCGTTTCTATCGGTTTAATTCTATTTTCTGATCTAAAGCTTCTGAATCTACCAGAATATTATTCAAATATCTAATAATAACTCCATCGATAACATTTATGACATAAAATATTGTTAAAGCTGTTCTGTGTAAAACCGGTAAAGTGCTGTGGAGCAGCGGTTCCCGTCATGTGACTTCCCTCTGAAGGCCCCGCCCACTACCGAGCGGCGCCGCTCCGGTCCGACGGCCCGTTCTTCCCTTTGGAACCGACGGATTCGTGAAAAAGTGCAAATAAGAAGCTGAAAACTTGCATATTTTTCTGACACACACTCCACGTCGTCACGGCAACGGCAGAGGCACCAGCACGTCCACGTAGCTGACGGGGACGAGCCCCGAGCGGCCGCCCAGCTCGCCCTCGTACCAGTGGGCGTCGGCCCGACCGGTCAGGACGATGACGTCGCCCTCGCTGAAGCTCAGCTCGCCCTCGCGGTCCGGGAGGAAGGAGTACATCGCCCGGCAACAGGGCTGATCCAGGACCAGCTGACTGTCGGCTGGAAGACAGACGGACAGACGGACGGACGGACGGACAGAGACATTATGTTCAGTGTCAGCGCTCCATCAGAGTGGACCAGAACAACAGCTCCCTCTGGTGGACAACAAAGTAAGAAAGTCAATCAATGAAACGGAGACTTCAGATTTTGCTCTTTTCAATGACGTCATCACGCTCCGCCCACCTGATCCCTGATCGGATTATTGATCCGAGTTAATTAGTCATCTCTTTGTATGTTTCCGGTTTGGTTTGGATTTACTGATGGTGATGAAGAAGAGGAGGAGGAGGAGGAGGAGGACGAAGGTGTTTCTTACCGTGGACGGGGCTGCCGGGTCGGGACAGCAGCACAGGGAGCTGCTCTCCTGCACACACACACACACACACACACACACACACACACACACACACACACACACACACACACACACAGTTTAAATGTGACTTAAACAGGAAACAGGAAGTGCTGTTTGATCAGTAGTAGAAGAACCTGAGGGTCCGGTGACGGACGGCTGGTAGAACCCGACGCTGTGTTCACTTCTGATCCGGATCTTTTTGGGTCTGAAGCGTCGCTCCGGTTTGTTGCTGGCAGCAGTCAGTCTGATGACATCACAGAGAGGGACGCAAACAGGAAGTCAACGTTTGTCAACGATCAATCCAGAAGATTTCAAAGTGAAATCAGAAAAATTGTGACAAAAAAAAAAAGGAGTTGTAAAAATGATAAACAGTCAAAATATTCTGTCGTCAGTTGTTTGAGCTTCGTGTGTTTGAAGGAAAATAAAAACGCGATGAACGTGCGCGTGTCGCTCTCTACCAGAGGTGGCGCTGTGGTCGCAGACAGGGCCGGACTCACCTGGCCTGCAGGTTGCCGTGGAGACCCAGCAGGGTGCGGTGGGCGTCGCGGTGGAAGTCGAGCAGCGCGGCGACGAGAGCCGCGAGGTGAACCAGCTGATCGACCTGCAGGAGGAGACGTCCTCTGTTGTCATGGCAACAACTCAGTGTTCCTTCAGAATCAAATTTAATGGACGACGTCCTTCAAAGTCGTCTCCACGGATTTGATATGTTCTTCACTCACGTCATTCTGCAGCAGGACGAACATTTGTCTCTCTGCCAGCTCTTTGGACGTGATGAACTTGTCCCAGGTCTTCTGGACATCCTCTGACGGGACTTTGTCTCGTCGTCTCCGCTTGTAGTCGAAATCCAGCCGCCGGCCATTCACCTTCTTCAGCTGGTGCTGACAGACAGAGACAGACAGACAGACAGACAGAGGGACAGACAGACAGAGAGACAGACAGACAGAGAGACAGACAGAGGGACAGATAGACAGACAGACAGACAGAGAGACAGAGACACGGTTACATCAAACTGTTTGTGTCTGTGTTTCCTTCTCATGAATGATGTCCATCAGGACGTGTTGTCCTCCATGTGGATGTCTCACCCTGATGTCCTTCAGCTCCGTGTTCTGGAGGTCCTGCAGCGGGTCGATGAAGGACCGTTTGACGTTGACATCCAGAACGTCCCTGGCCTGAGCAACCTGCTGCAGAGCTCCACCCACATCAGTCATAGCGCCGCCTGGACGGGAGACGGACCGGGGGACGGACCAAAGGACAATGGAGCAAAGAAAAAGGACCTGATCAGCTGACAGCGTCCCGAGTTGACCGTGCGTCTGTGATTGTGTGTCTGTCCCGGATGAACCGAACCTCGTACCGAACTCAGAAGCAGGTCCGATCTCCTGGCTGTAGTGCAGCATGCAGTCTCCCAGCATGCTCTCTGTTTGTGGGTAACCCGACACCCTCCCCTGTCCTCTCATCCTGGACACGCCGTTGAGCACGCTCAGTCTGGCTCTGTGAGCTGCAGAGACAAACACACTCAGAGCTTTAATGATGGTTCAGATGATGGAACCGACACGCACTGTAGAACCAGAACCGGCTGCAAAACCAGCTGTGGAGCCGACTGACAGATGTGGACTCGGTACCTGGGTTCGGCTGCAGGAACTCGGCGGTTCTGGGCAGCAACTCGGTCAGCAGAGCGTGGAACACTGTGACACTCTGAGGGACACAGAGAGAACATTCAGGCTCGGTTCTGATCTCAGGAAGGTTCTCCGTCAGGTTCTCTTCATCGATTACCTTCTCCATCTTCAGGAAGTCTTCGTCCAGCTTCGTTCCCTCGCCGCCCATCAGACGCTCGTTCAGCAGCTGAAACAGGAGGAGAGCTGTTAGAGACCCACGCAGGTGAGTCCAGGTGAGTCCAGGTGAGTCCCAGGTGAGTCCAGGTGAGTCCCAGGTAAGTCCAGGTGAGTCCAGGTGAGTCCCAGGTGAGTCCCAGGTAAGTCCAGGTGAGTCCAGGTGAGTCCCAGGTGAGTCCCAGGTGAGTCCAGGTGAGTCCCAGGTGAGTCCCAGGTAAGTCCAGGTGAGTCCAGGTGAGTCCCAGGTGAGTCCCAGGTGAGTCCAGGTGAGTCCCAGGTGAGTCCCAGGTAAGTCCAGGTGAGTCCAGGTGAGTCCCAGGTGAGTCCCAGGTAAGTCCAGGTGAGTCCAGGTAAGTCCCAGGTGAGTCCAGGTGAGTCCCAGGTAAGTCCAGGTGAGTCCAGGTGAGTCCCAGGTGAGTCCCAGGTAAGTCCCAGGTGAGTCCAGGTGAGTCCAAGTGTTTCTGAGGACCAACCTGTGAGTCCAGGACTCTTCTGAGTCTCCAGAAAGACTCTTGAGGATCAGAAAGTTCTGAGAACCATGAAAGCTGCAGGTCGTTTACAGGAAGTGATGATTATTTCCGGTCAGGTGACTGATCAGTGTGGGAATCTGATCAGAACTCCTCACGTGTTTTCAAACAGACCTGCAGCAGAACACTGATGAAGTACCAGAACCTCAGAACCAGGAAATGTTCTGTGGTTCATCCTTCAGGTCTGTCAGTCTGCAGCTTCACATGTAAACACGCCGTCAGATCTTTGGACCTGATCACAGTCGGATTCTGATCGAACCGCGGATGAAAACTGATTTCCGTCCCTGACCATTAAAAGTCTGTGATCCGGTTGCTCGGTTCCGGTAAACAGCAGCAGGCCGCGTGTCGCAGTGAAACACAGAAGGACATTACTTGTTCACCGCTCATTCATCCCAGCACACCTCACCTAATAACACCGGCTCGGCCCGGTTCGGTCCGCTTACCTGGCTCGCTTTGTGGAGCTGCTTCTTCATCCCGGACACCGACATCTTGGACACACTGGGGATCAGAGGAGCTTCCGCCGTCCACCGACAGCCTCCATCATCCCGTCTGTGATGCTCCGTTCCCCGCAGAGAGTAACCGCAGCAGCCGCCCCCACCGCCGGGACCGGACCGGACCGGACCGCACCGGGACCTGCTCCGTTTATTCTGATCATCAAGTCATCATTTAGACTGTTTTATTCTGAAATAAAGTTTGTTATTGTTCCGTTTTTATGAAGGTTTATTACAGTCTGAAACGTTTATTAAGTTAATTAAAAGCTGGAATTATTATTATCCATTAGATTTTATTGTTTGTTTTTTAGATTTAGTTCATTTTCTCTTTTTTTTCTTTTTCTTTCCATTATAGTTTTTTCCTCAACATCCTGATCATATTGTTAAACTACCTGTACTTTATCTTTATGCTTAATTTTGAAGATTTTTTTTTTTTTTTGGTAAGTAAAATAAAATAAATAATTTTTTAAACCAAAATCTTTTGTATTCCTTTTTAACTAAAGCTTTGTCCGTTTTTTTTTCTATCTTTAGCTTTATTTTTTCCGAGTTGTACTTCATTTCCCATGAGCAGTAGCGGTATTTTCCTGTCACATGACACGTCATAGTGAACGTCACATGTCAACATGGCTGCTGCTGTTTCCAACGAAGATTTCAACAACTTGCAGCTTCTCCTGAAGGTATCGGTCCCGGACACCGACTTTTAGAGGAAGTGTCCGCTCTCGGACTGAAAACTGGTCACATGACCACCGTGCCCTCATGTTGTTGTTGTTGTTTGTTTGTTTGTTTGTCTCTGAAGGCTCCGTCTAAAGACGCGGTGAGAGACGTCTGCGTTCAGAGTCACTCGGGTCCGAGTCGCCGGCTGACGGAGAGCACCGCGGCGACGCTCGGTATCCCAGCAGCCCCGGCGGCACAGGTAACACACCTGTCTCCGTGTGCTGGTGTTACCGACGGTGTGGGGACGTACACCCGTTCACACTGTGACACTGTGGGGACGTACACCCGTTCACACTGTGACACTGTGGGGACGTACACCCGTTCACACTGTGACACTGTGGGGACGTACACCCGTTCACACTGTGACACTGTGGGGACGTACACCCGTTCACACTGTGACACTGTGGGGACGCGACTTTTGTTTGGGGAACAAAAATCAAATCTGGACAAAATAAAAAAACATTTAATGTGAAGGACACATGATGTCCTCGAGACCTGCAGGTTCAAACAGACCGTGGACCTGTCGGGACCTTCTGGTCTTGTCTCGGTGGACTGAGTTTCCAGACTGAACTGACCCGTGTCTCTGTCCTCCAGCTGATCCAGTCCCTCCACATTCTGTCCCATCACGTCCTCTTCTCCAACCTGGGTTCTCCGGAGCAGATCCTCGCCGTGTTCCCCAAGTCGTTCCACTCCAGCCTGAAGAACCTGATCACCAAGATCCTGCTGGAGAACAGGTGGGTTCCACCAACACCTCCAGAGAACCAGACTTAAAGACAAACTGTTGGTAGTCTCCTGGATGTGCAGTACCACCGAGGGCCACCAGGGGCGCGTTGAATAAACAGAAATAAAATCAATTAAAGACACAGTGAAGGAGTTTCTGAGTCTGTAGAAACTATTGGTCGATGCAGTGTGATGTCACTGCAGGCTGTGATGACATCATCACGTGTCCCTCTGCTGTTTTTCAGTCCAACATGGCGGACGGAAGCAGCCGGTCGTCAGAGTGAGTTTCACACGTTCATCTACCTGTGTGTGTGTGTGTGTGTGTGTGTGTGTGTGTGTGTGTGTGTGTGTGTGTGTGTGTGTGTGTGTGTGTGTGTACTTGTACTTGCCTGTCTACCTGTGTGAGGACGTCCTACAAAGATACCCATTAAACATGTGTGTGTGTGTGTGTGTGTGTAGTTTCCCTCCCTCAGCTGAAGGACTTGGACTGGAGGGTTGACATGGTAACGGGCTCGGACTCGATCAGCCGGATGTCGGTCCCGACCTGCCTGGTTCAGCTCAAGGTGTGAACCAACATGTACATCCTGGTCTCTGAGGTCAGGTGACCTCCTGGTCTGTCAGAATGACGTCATGTACGTGGCGTGTTTTCAGGTGGAGGATCCGTGTGCGTCTGTGGGCGGCGAGTCGGTTTCCACGGTGACGGTGGAGCTGAGCAGGGAGTCTCTGGACACCATGCTGGACGGACTGGGACGCATCAGAGACCAGTTGTCTGTGGTCGCTGGCAAGTGAGGCGGCCGGAGGGGCGGGGCCTCAGCTCCGTGGCTCCACCCCCCCAGTTTCTACCGCACACACACTGGTGGTAAATGATGTCACCAGGAGGAAGAGGAGGCCCGTCGGCCATCTTTGTTTTGGTCTGAGGCTTCAGGCTCGATGGATGACTTCAGATCCAGACTTTTAGTTTCTTGCAGCAGTCTGAAGTTTGTGTTTTATGTTTTACTGGACGAGACTTGACGTGTTTTAGACGTTTTGTTGGATGTTTAAAGATTCTGTCAATAAATCTCATGTTTGTTTTTTATTTCTATTAACATGAAAATCAACGTGTGACTGTTTGTTCTTCACTGACTCATTTATACCAGATTTATTATTTACTGTTTGATTCCCTTCATACACATATAGACTGGTTTCATATCAAACCTCTCTGGACACGTTTCATTGGTTTTAACTCTTGAATGACACGTTAACGCTTCGTCCAATCAGAACTCTCCGTTCACATTCATCAGTAAACGGAAGAAAAAATGATCTTCAGGTGCGGTTCTGGTTCTGGTTCTGGTTCTGGTTCTGGTCGGAGGCCGGCGGTCGGACGGTGATCCCGTCCTCGTCCAGCTGCACCGAGTGGACGCTGAAATCTCCCAGACCCTGAAACACAGCAGGTATCACCACGGTAACGCAGCAGGTATCACCACGGTAACGCAGCAGGTAGACAGTGTTCCAGAAGTGGAGTTGACCTTTGACCCCGGCCCATCTCGGTTCTTACCGGCGTGCTGTGGAGGACCTGAAGCACCGCCTCCCTCTGCAGCGGCTGGCGGGTCAGCAGGTACAGGAAGCCGCCGCCCCCGGCCCCGGCCAGGCTCTGACCCAGGACCAGCGGCCGCAGCGACGCCATCATGGTTCTGACCGCGGCCGGCTCGCAGCCCGGCGCCATCAGCTTCTTCTGCTGCCACGAGCGGTCCAAACACCGACCCAGTCCGCACAGACTACCTGCAGGGGGACAGGTGGGTTAACCCACAGCATTCTGGGAAATGAAGGACCTGACAGGGAGGAACATCAGGTGTTTGTTTCTGTGACTCAGCAGTATTGATTACTGATAACTGATTATTGATCAGTATTAATTCCTGATTATTGATCAGTATTAATTCCTGATTATTGATCGGTATTAATTCCTGATTATTGATCGGTATTAATTCCTGATTATTGATCAGTTCTGCTGCGTCTCACCGTCTGAACACGCCCTGGCGCTCTCCTCTGAGTTCAACACCAGCTGCTGAGCGTTCTGCACCATCGAAGGCAGACGGCTGTACCAGCTGCGAACTACATCCTGCAGACAAGACCACCATCTTCATCACCATCTTCATCACCACCATCATCATCACCCCCATCATGAGTCCTACTGGTACCGACCTGCAGCAGGTTCCGAGCCAGCCGAGTCTTGCCGGTGTAGACCAGCAGGAGGTGCTGCTCCAGGGAGACCAGGAAGTCGGCTGGAGGACGGAGGCGCTCCACCTCCACCTGCAGGGGCAGCGACGCTCGGGAACGACCAACCTTAACTCCGCCCACCAGACCTCCCACCTGATCCTGCCAGCCTCCACCTGCAGCAGGAGGGGATGGAAGAAGAAGAAGAAGAAGGAGGAAGAGGATGATGAGGAACTATTTAAAGTAGATGTGAATCACTAAGGGTCACCATGACAACCGACCTGTGGTAAGAACCTGCTCCAGGTACAAGACCGCATGGATCAGGGAGTCTGTGTCGTAGGTTCGGCCGGTACATCTGTACACGGCAGCCAGCAGCGCCCCCGCCAGGATACTGCTGGTACCTGCAGGACAAGAACGGATCAAACAGACCCGTGTTGGTACATATGTTGGTTCCGTGTTAGAACACGTGTCGATCAGAACTCACCCAGTCCAGATCCGGTGGGCAGCTCTGACCAGCTGTGGAGCTCCACCCCTCCTCCCCACCTCTCCATCAGCTGATGCCCCAGAGGATGCTGGGATGACAGAGACACCAGGCTGCTGCACACACACACCGCCTTCAGCAGGGCTCCTGCACACACACACACACACACACACACACACACACACACACACACACACACACACACACACACACACACACACACACACACACACACACACACACACACACACACACACACAGAAACGTTAGCCCTCCCACTTCCTGTTTACATCACTAAACCAGTGAACAGTTCCTACCGGGGGCGTGAGGCTGACAGTAGTCCTTCAGGTCATCCAGGCTGTCACACACCGTCTCCGTGGAAACCTCGCTGTCCCGCCCACCTGTGTAGCTGACCAGCAGGAGGCGGGGCTGCGTGATGCGACGAGCCCTAGCACCAATGGGACGCCTCCCGTCGACCTTCACTGCGACGTTGGTCACTGAGCCGCCGTGCTCGAAGGCGATTGGTGGAGTGTCGCTCCAGCCGCCTGAAACACAAAGACCACAGTCACAGGAAGTGTTTACAGAGTGGGCGGAGCCTCAGCAGGTAAAATCAGCATCACATGTATGTTCGTATCATATGTTCCTGTGTCACCAGAGGAGTCGTCGCAGATTAAATATAAAAATCAATAAAAGAAAAAGAAAATGTCACAATTAAAAACAACACATTTCAAAACACATAATAAAATGTAAGTTGTCTCACCTGCCAAGTCAAGTCTGGCTGGACACTCCACTTCCTGCCACTCCTCCAGGGGCGGGACTTCCCCCTGCCCAATGGAAATGAACCTCTGTGATGACATCACCGCCTGCCGAAGCAGCACCTGTCCGGCGCCCTCGTAGTGCCTTGCCGCCCGCACCAGCAGGTCCGGCCTGTAGGGGGCAGTAACCATTACACTTCTGTGATGTCACTGAGTGACACCTGCAGCTTGAACCTCACCTGCTCAGCCAGAGCTGTCTCTGTGCGGCCAGGGCCTTGACTCCGCCCCTCAGGTCACCCTCCTCCAACAGGATGTAGGCGGAGCTCCAGGCCTTGTTGGCAGCCGGTCCGCTCCTCAGACCCCCCCTCCCCCCCGCCATGCACACCAGCACATCAGCGATGCAGGAGAGACAGCGAGCGGCCACGCCCAGCTGTGCTCCAGGCTCCGCCCCCTGCTCCATGCTCCCTGCTGCGACTGAAAAAAACAGAACATTTCGTATCATTTTCAGATAGGAAGCTAACAGTTAGCATGGGAAGCTAACAGGCGCAGACTGACTGCTGTCCAACGCCTCCAGCAGCGCCCCCTGCTGGCCTCCCAGCACCGCAGCCCTGAAGCAAGGCAGCAGGCAGATGTCCTTGCGACTCCTCAGGGCGTCGGCCACCCTCCTCCTCCCCGCCAGGAACAGCAGCTCCTCTCTGTGCTGGAGCTCCGCCTCCTGGTGGGTGAGTGACAGCACCTCCTTCAGGGAGAGCCTCCACGCCTCCCTCCACCTCCGCAGGCAGCCGGGGCCCCCCAGCAGCCAGCCCACACCTCCCTCTGGACCCACAGCGCCTCCTCTGGGGTGGAGGACTGGGAAGAGCCGTGCCGCCAGGAGGGAGCGCTGTTCTCCTCGGACCCACAACTCCTCAGGCCTGAGGAGAGAGGAGAGGAGAGGAGAGGAGGGGAGGAGAGAGGAGAGGAGGGGAGAGGAGAGGAGAGGAGAGGAGAGGAGAGGAGAGGAGAGGGAGAGGAGGGAGAGGAGAGGAGAGGAGAGGAGAGGAGAGGAGAGGAGAGGAGAGGAGAGGAGAGGAGAGGAGAGGAGAGGAGAGGAGGGGAGAGGAGAGATGGGGAGGGGAGAGGAGAGGAGAGGAGAGGAGAGGAGAGGAGGGGAGAGGAGAGGAGAGATGGGGAGAGGAGAGATGGGGAGAGGAGAGGAGAGGAGAGGAGAGGAGAGGAGAGGAGAGGAGAGGAGAGGAGAGGAGAGGAGAGGAGAGGAGAGGAGAGGAGAGGAGAGGAGGGGAGAGGAGAGGAGAGATGGGGAGAGGAGAGATGGGGAGGGGAGGAGAATGATATTAGTGCTCTTATTGCTGCTGTTAATTTGATTTCCTCTCACGACCTCCTTCATCTTCATCTTCATCTTCATCTTCATCTTCTCTTGAAGTTTATAAAATGTGAACTGACTGTATTCCTGTTCGGCTGAAGAAGAGGCTCCATGTCTGGTTGAGGAAGGAGGAGTTACTGTCATCAGAGCAGACCTGAGGAGCAAATAATAAAACAAATAATGAATAATAAAACGATGAACTAAACGTGTGTGAAAATAAAACTTTGTTTCAGGACTCGTTCAGTGGACGGAGTGAGCCGTCTCCATGACAACCGTCTCAGTAGACCTGCAGGTCGTCGAGCGCTCCCGCCGCCGTGTAGACGTCCAGCCTCAGCTCGCCCAGCTCGATGCGATGTCCCTGGATGATGATGTCGCCGCTGAGCGCCAGCTGCCTGACGCAGGCTGACAAGGACATCCGGAGACCCGACAGCAGACAGCCGGGGGGGACGTCCAGGGGTCCCTGTGGACGAACGGACGGTCAGGACGCCGGTACCGAAGTCAGTCGTTACTCGAGACTCTGACTGTAGAATTTCTCCTGACCTGCAGGTGGCAGTGCTGCACCACCGCCCCCGTCGCCACGGCAACATCTCCCTCCAGGACGCTGTTGATCACCCGACCTCCTTCGCTCACGCCGCTCTCCCTCTGACGGGAAACAGGAAGTCAGGAGGTGTTCAACATTGGAAGACGTGAAGATGATGCTGAGGACGAAGGACGGAGACGGGTCACCTGGATGTGAGACAGGGTGTTTCTCTCCGTCCAATCACGCGTCAGCCGGTCGACATGTGGCTTCCCAGACAGAGTCAGGTAGTCATAGCAACCGCCGGGGACGTAGACTACGAGGACGAGAGCAGATTTATTTAAGACATATTTATGACATAACAGACGGAGGAGACGGAGACAGAGACGGAGACGGATGCTGACCCAGGCTGAGCTCTGCTCCTCTCAGGATCCTCCACAGCTCCATCCTGCTGCTCCTCACAGACGCCCCCTGTGGTCCGACCGATGAACTGCAGCCGTCTCTGTCCCCCATCACAAACTGGTCCTGAGACACGTCTGAGCAGAGACACTTCAGTACGTCCAGGAAGAGAGACACCTGAGGACGGGAAGAGAGACGCCTCAGGACGGGAAGAGAGACGCCTGAGGATGGGAAGAGAGACGCCTCAGGACGGGAAGAGAGACGCCTCAGGACGGGAAGAGAGACGCCTCAGGACGGGAAGAGAGACGCCTGAGGACGGGAAGAGAGACGCCTCAGGACGGGAAGAGAGACGCCTCAGGACGGGAAGAGAGACGCCTGAGGACGGGAAGAGAGACGCCTGAGGACGGGAAGAGAGACGCCTCAGGACGGGAAGAGAGACGCCATTGGACGGGAAGAGAGACACCTGAGGACGGGAAGAGAGACGCCTCAGGACGGGAAGAGAGACGCCTCAGGATGGGAAGACAGACGCCTCAGGACGGGAAGAGAGACGCCTGAGGACGGGAAGAGAGATGCCTTCCTCCCAGACGATCAGTGAGACGGACAGAGGACAGGTACCTGGAGGGGCGGAGCTCCAGAGTCCAGGCCCAGGTAGGTGCAGCCGTCCAGAGGAGGAGTGACGTGCGTCTGCAGTAACTTCTCTGAGAAGGACCGGCTGAAGAAGACGGGACCGGAGACCTGAGACGGACACGTTGGACTTTAGATGTCTCAGTGTTGGAACAGGAAGTCAGAATGTGAGTTGCACCCACCAGTGGAACTTTCCCATCATGCATCACTGCCTGTTGGATCTGATGCTGGGTTCCCCTGTAGAGGATGTCTCTGACTCCACCCTGAAAACATCATTTAATATGTTTATTATTATTTTATATATATTATAATAAAACAATAATAATAAAATCAAAACAGAGAAACTACAAACAGACGTGTTTAAATAAAGTGAGCACCTGTTGGTCGGACAGGTAGACGCCGTGATTGGCTGCAAAGGAGACGTCGCCTGGCAACGCCACAACACGAACACCTGAGAACCCGTCCCAGGACAACACTGACACACATACACACAAGTACTTTAAAGAAGTACTTTATGTACTTTAAAGAAATACTTTATGTACTTTAAAGAAGTTCTGACTAACCGAACTCCGGCGGGACGCTGAAGATGGTGTCGGTGCTGCAGACCCAGACCCCCGGCGGAGAACCAGGACAGATCTAAACGTGTTAAAAACAGAACGCAGTGAGCTGAAGCGGTCCCAGCAGAACCCCCTGCAGTGTCCCTCATCCCTCCGAGCCGGACCTGGTTCCCGAGGCAGTCCAGCAGCAGGTCCAGGCAGCAGACCGGCGCCTCCACCTTCTGGTCGGGTTCCTGTCGGGGCAGCCAGCAGAAGGCCCGGCTGCAGGAGCTCCAGGGGAAGTCTCGACCCTGCAGACAGGAAACCAACCGTCAGGCGGGAACCCGGACCGGACCGAGCGGACCGGACCGAGCGGCACCGCCGCTGCTGGACTCACCGTGTGCAGGATGAGGATGTGAGCTTCATCCAGGACGTCGGCCGTCACCACCTTCAGACAACAGATCAGGGAAGAAGATCGGTCACTGAACCAGGAGGGGTTGTGGTCCACCAGAGAGGGGGGCGGAGCTAACCAACAGAATGGGAGTCTACTGGAAGCCAGCCCCTGGTGGCCCCTCAGTGGAACTACACTTTAAGACTTTGAGAAACCGTCTGAGTGGCCATCCCCAGAGGTCCTCACCGTGTGTCCGGCTCGGCTGCTCAGGTGTTCGGCGGCGACCAGCAGCGCGTTCAGCGTCGCCCCCCCGCTGCCCAGCGGCTCCTGGCGGTCCCGCACCGTCAGAACCAGCGCACCCGGAGAGATAGCGCCACGCTGCTGCCGCGACTCGAGCTCTGAGACACACACGCGTTATTTCTGTGTTTTAGTCACTTTAACTGTTTAAAGGAACTTTCTTTATATCTAACAGATGTTATTAAATTCTCATTCTGTCCCTGAGCGACTCCTTCAGGCTGCTCGGTGTAACTGCAGAAGGTCAAAGATCGTCTAATGCGGAGATGGTCCTCACCTCTCTGAAAGGAGTACACGCTGTCTTTGTGTTGACAGGTGAGGACGACCACCGTCCACCGGAACCCGCCGTGGTCCGACATCCTCCGACGGCTCAAACCATCGCAGCTGCTGTTTAACCCGGTTTAACGTCACTAACCCGAGAGACGGCAGCGCGGAACACAAGCCCGCCGTCAGACTGAGGCAGCGGGGCGGGGTTAGCCGGGCAGAGGCGAAACTAACGGACCGCGCTCCCGTTAACCGGCCGCCGGTGCCGCAAACTCCAGAGAAGCTAAAAACACGCTGAAGCTGGTTTCTGTTGGCTCGCTCCGGTAGCGCTTTTTGACTGCGCGGGTTTCCGTAGCGCTCTATTTTCACCTTCGGACCTCTCGGTGAAGCGGGAAGCTTAACACGTCACCAAGTTAGTTTAACTCGGTGAACAAACCGAGTTAAAGGTCGTTACCGTGTCATACCGTTGAGTGATCCAAGTAAACCCCGCCCCCGCAAACACACGAGGTCAACCTGATTTACGCTCCGGGACATCCCGGTGAGCTACACAAATATTGACTTGGAGTCAAATTTAAGAAATCAGATTTATTCAATTATGAGTTCAAAGGATTTGGATGTTTTGCCCCAAATTATAAAAAATAAAAACTTAACTTTGTATCTCAAAGTTTTAGCTTAAACATTTTTGAATTTTTATCTCTTAACTTTCAGGCAGTGAAAATAAAAACTGGTTTATGAAACAAAAAGTGAAAAATAATTTACTCTGAAGCAAAAATACAGTAAGAAAACATTTTTGCTTTTTTCATATTTTCAGTTTTTTTTTAAATCATTTTGTAAAGCTGGATAACCTAAAATGTCAAAATAATAAAAAACAACTATGAAAGGATGTAAAACATTTGGTCTTTTTATGATCATTATGTATCTCAGCTGATCGATCCGATCTGATCTTCAGTCCGGCATCTCTTATTTTCTTCACTTGTTCATGCAGCTGATTGAAACACGTCAGACTCGGCGGTTTAAAACATTAAAAGAGTTTATTGAACTGTACAAAGTGAACTCGGGTTTTATTTACAGATTTTACATCAAAACGGAGACGAAGCAGCAACACCAACAGATTCACTCTTCATCCTCCTCTTCCTCAGCCGGCAGCGGTCGAGATCTGCAGACAGGGAACAGTTTCATCTAGTTCATCATCATCATCATCATCATCATCACATGTTGCTGCTGATCATTAAATCAACTGATGAGTCAAACAAAGTTTCACATTTGAAACTCGACTCAAAACAATCGATCGATTATCAGCTGATCGATCGGAGCCTCTTGAAGACATTCGATGATCAATCGATCTTTTAAACGGTGGATAAATTAAAGCAGGTGTTCCTAATAAAATGAACGCTGGCTGCATTCAGTCAACTTGAATTAACTTCAGATACTTTTACATCTTCTGCATATTTCAGGGAGAAACATTTCCTTTTAGTTTTTTAACAGAAGTGAAAATAATCACGACCGAAACAAAACCGGCAGCAGGAAACATGAAACTACTGATACATTTATTATTGATTTATTATCAGCAGCGTTATTATTATCATTCTGATGATTAGATCAGAAACATCTGACAGGACTTCAGCCGTTTAAAATCCAAAGACGTTCTGCTTCCTGTCATCAGTGACGAAGAAAAGCAGAAAAACTTTCACATCTGAGACTTTGGAAATATTTTAAATGTTTCCTTAAAAAAAAATAAAGATCGTCACAGCTGTTCATTTTCTGTTTAATCGACTCGCTGCAGCTCGACAGGATTTTAAAACACTAATGATTCATCTGAACATGATTTTCTAAATTTGTAAAGAAGATTTTAAAACGGACTGAAAGAAAAAAATGTTTCTACGATTGATTATCAGAACATTTGATCAGCTGATCAACTTAAAACGTTTAAAGAAGTTTGCTGCTTTAGTTTGAAGTTCTGATTCCTGTAACAGCTGGACAAAAAATAAAGTCACATACTTCCTGCTGGCCTTCGACACTCCGCTGCCTCCAGCCTCCTCGTCATCCTCCACCTCTCTGGGCTTCTGGTTCTCCTTCTCTGGCTTCCTGGGCGGCCCGCCGAAGAAGTCCCCGATGCCCTTCTGCCAGGTCGGAGTGGGACGAGGACACACCGGGTTCCCGCCGGCGTATTTGCTTTTTGCTGTGAAATTGAAGAAAAAACACCACAACACCATAATCAGTCCCATCGTGTGTGTGTGTGTGTGTGTGTGTGTGTGTGTGTGTGTGTGTGTGTGTGTGTGTGTGGTGTGTGTGTGTGTTGTGTGTGTGTGTGTGTGTGTGTGTGTTGTGTGTTGAAACCAGCACAGACCAGGTGTGGAGCACTGGCTGCCGAAGGAGGAGGATGTGTTGGCTGAATTGGAGCCCAGAGACTTCCGGGGTGCAGAAGCTGCAACAGCTGCAGAAGACAAATGAACAGCCTTTTGATTGACAGGTGATGAAACAACAAAAACAAGGAACAGGATGCAGCAGCAGACACGGAACCGACCCAGAACAGCCCGGTATAAAACATACAGAAGCCAGGGAGTCCAGTGAGCCCCTTTAAAGGGGTTAAACGTGATCCGATGTCTCTGCCGTCCGCGGCCATTTAAAACGGCTCTTTAAGCAATAACACCTGAAACAAGAATAAACAGTTTTTTAGCAGTTCCAGTGCTGAACAGAGGGGTCAACTGTGGGCCGTATTTACCTAACTATAGTATGGGTTGAGAAAATATCGTCCGGTATGTCCTGTTATACGCGTGTATTTTACGATAAGCAGGAACTAGTAAAATTACGTGACTCTTCAATGGACTTCGGTGCGACCGTCGCACAAAGCCGCACTGAGGCGCTCAAAACTGGCGCCAGTTTGCGGAAAGATGAGCAATAATTTGAGGAAAGGTCGGGTACAGAGACTCCTGGTCAGAGGGGTCAGAAAACGGAGTTTCAATTTCATTTAATAATTAAAGAATACGACTTTAAACGGTTTATCAAAACCTCCGCGGCTGCTCCGGACGAACCGAGCAACCGGACCAGCCTCCGTGTTGGCGGGAGGCTGTTGTTGGGAGTCAACAAAACACTTTAAGAAACGGCCCCCTTTCATGTTCGGTTGTTAGAAGTACATTAAATACAGGTGAGGACCACTTCCTGGGACGAAACCACGCTTTTAACCGCTTTGTTTGACTTTGTGCTGCCGGCCCGCCAGACTCCATGACAGACGCACCGCGTTCTCATATAAACCGCATTTTAAAGGCTTAATTCCTAACAAATGACGGTAATTTGTTACTGTACCTTTTCTGTATGAAGCAGGAACACTGTCGGCTTTAGTCCTCACCATTTCTGCGGCGACTTGTTCAGTCTAACGACGTCTCAGCAACAACACGGACCGAAGTGAATGAGATGAAGCGTCCCGCCTTGGTTTAAAAAAAGAACAGCGGATGGGGCGGGAGATTTCTTCTTCTCTGGTTCCTGCTCCGGTAGACGCCATGTGGAGTGGTTATCTGCCCCCTGTTGGTGAAGGTTCATAGCTGCAACTCCAACCGCACGAGCCTCTAATGTTTACGATTCTCCAAAACATTTTTTTTAATATCAAATCTATGTACTTTTTTTTTTCAAGTCGGTGTAATTATTGAGCGTAATCGATAATTAAAACTTAAAAACGTAAGTCCAATGTAAACTCTTCGGTAGTTTTCGGGCTAACACCGGAAATGACCACACATATTTTGAAGTAAGCTTCCTGTTGTGACTACGGCGCTGCTCGTTTCATCCCGTTATCACCGAATAAAAGGAGCGTTACATCCCGGTAAGAGCTGTCTGATGTCACCTTATAGTGTCGTCACAGTTAGTAGAAGACAAGTTTAACGGAGTTTACGGGTTTCTGTCGTCGTGTTTGTCTGTCTGTTAGCAGCTACTTTAGCTGCCGGTGTGCTAACGGAGCTAACAGGTCTGACGAGCCGCTTCAGTTCAGCTGAAGTTAAATGAAACTTTATTTTCAGATTAAACACCGTCAGCTGTTTGCCTTCCTGTGTGGAGCTGGTCCTGGTTCTGGTGGATCCAGGTTCTACTTGTTTAGGGTCTGAATGAGTCCGGACCTGATCCCGCTGTGACTCTGGACCAGGATCTGCAGGAAGGAGGTCATGGAAGGAAGTTCGTCACCCGGTCCCTGTTCCTCCGAACCGGACAGTCCCGGGAGTCTGAACCGGGCCTGTCTCCTGGACCCCGCGGACATCCTCTACCACGACCTGTCCGTCATCGTCCCAGAAACCCCCAGGTACCGTCCTCCGGTCAGATCCAATCAGAAAGCTGCAATCTTAAACAATGATATTCATTTGGTTCTGTTTGACCCGAACTGTCTTGTTGGTTCTGTTTGACCCGAACTGTCTTGTTGGTTCTGTTTGACCCGAACTGTCTTGTTGGTTCTGTTTGACCCGAACTGTCTTGTTGGTTCTGTTTGACCCGAACTGTCTTGTTGGTTCTGTTTGCAGCCCGCTGCTCGGCAAGCGGAGGAGACGGGGCCGCATCCCAGAGGGCGCTGCCAGGCCCGTGAGTCAACGTCCTCGAGTCTCCGTCCTTGTGTCCTCACGGCTGACTGACCGTGTGTCTTCTGTCCTCAGTTGTCTACCAGACCGGACCGACCCGCCGGGACCGAAACAGCTTTTCCACATGAATCCAAGAGGAGGCGTCTGGCGGAGACGAGCGGCGGCTTCCTTCCTGCGTCCTCTCTGAGGACTCTGGGACCTCTGGGCAGCTGGTTTGAGGCTCCGCCTTCAGCCACACCCTCCTCCTCCTCCTTTTCCTCCTCATCCTCATCATCGTCCTCCTCCGACCTCATACCGGTGACCGTCCTGCGGGAGAGATGGACTCAGGGGACGGATTCACCTCCTTCATCAGCAGCAGCGTCCGTCTCCAACTCGCTGTCCTTCCTCACTGCGGAGGAGAGGAGGTGGTTGGACGGAGGACACGGAAACACGTCTTCAGGTAGGAGACCAGGAGGACGCAGACAGACGGACCAGGAGGACGCAGACAGACGGACGGTCGGAGGTTCTGATAGTGTCTCTGTTTGTCTCCAGCGGAGCAGATCGTCATCAGCGACGACGAGGAGGCGTTCCGCTGCTTCCAGATGGACAAGGACGCGGCGCTGGCCCGAAGCCTGCAGGTAGAGACGGACTTCACCCGAAGACCCGAACAGAACACCTGAGATGCTCATCTGTCTGTCTGTCTGTCTGTCTGTCTGTCTGTCTGTCTGTCTGTCCTCAGGCCCAGTTCGACCGAGAGGAGGCGGAGCCACACAGACGACAGCAGCCTCATCTTCTCCCGGGACACGGCAGGGTGAGTGGCACCGAGGACAGGAAGCGTGCGGCTCTGTGCCCGGCTGTGATTGGCCGTACTGATGTCATGTGACCTGTCTCTCTGCAGCTGTATCCCTGCGTGCAGCCCAGCTGGATGTCGCAGGTCCTCGCCGCCGTCTCTCCTCTGGTGGCCTTCGAAGACGGTGCGTCCGCAAACACTCCTAAATTCATACTGAGCATTTTAGACGGCTAACTTCCTGTTTAGCACAATGCTAACAGGAACACTGATCACATAATTCATTCGAGCTCGTTTTTATAAATGTTGGAGACGATAGAAACAGATGATTGTTTACATTAAATGATGTCAGTCAAAGTCGGACAGAAATCTATTGATCTGATGGATCAGCTGATCGGTTCTGATCGATCAGTTCTCTCTGACTGATGCTGTCTTCTCAGATCTGATTGGTCAGCACAGGCACCGTGGGCGGGGCCAGAGGAGGAACGCAGGGCCGGACTTTTCAGACGTGCAGGGAAACGACTACGAGGTGAGGAAGGGGAGGAAGGGGAGGGAGGGGGGAAGGAGGAGGAGGAGGAGGTCCTTTCTTCATCACACTTTACATTTTGCAGTAACTTAAATACCAGAAGCTTTTCAAAATAAAACTGCCTTTATCAGCTGATAAAACCGTTAGAAGGAAGTGAAAAAAATGAAATAAAAATCAGACACTGATTGATTATTGATTACTAGCCGTGTGAACCAATCAGGGCTCAGACTTGAGTCAGGTGACCAGAGGACAAACAGGAAGTGTTTGTGCTGAGTCGTCCTGCAGGCGCTGCTGGAGCTGGAGGAGCGTCAGGGAGCCGTCGTGTCCCGGAAGATGAGTCGCAGGGAGATCCAGAGGTTCCCCGTCAAGTTGTACCACGCTGCCAGCTCCGGGAACACGCAGTGAGTCACACATCTGGACCGCACACACACACACACATCTGGACCGCACACACACACACACACACACATCTGGACCACACACACACACACACACATCTGGACCGCACACACACACACACACACACACACACACACACACACACATCTGGACCGCACACACACACACACACACTCATCCTCTCTGTTCTGCTCCTCCAGGTGTCAGATCTGTTTCTGCGACTACACCGACGGAGAGAAGCTGAGGATGCTGCCCTGTTTCCATGACTACCACGTCCAGTGCATCGACCGCTGGCTGAAGGTAACCGATCAGAGTTATTGATCACAGATCAGTCGGGCTGAAGAGAAGCGACGGACGTTCGTCATGATGAAGTCACTGAACTCGTCGCCTCTTTTCAGTCCAGTAAATTTTCATCAGAGTGAGACCTCCTCTCTCTCTGTGTGTGTGTGTGTGTGTGTGTGTGTGTGTGTTTAATCGACCCCAGGACAACAACACCTGTCCGATCTGCCGAGCTGACCTGTCCGACAGAGATGCCCTCGCCCCCCCAACGCTCTGACCCCGCCCCCTTGATGCTCTGACCCCGCCCACCGCTCGTTTCCTGACGTTACTTCAAGACTCGAGTCGTTTAAATTTTTGCTTTGTTTTTTATACTTTTATTGATCCGAAGAAACCGAAGAAACCTCAAATCTGCTCGTCTCGTTTGGAATAAATAGTCACCGTGTTTTTCTCGTGCAGTTCCTGCGGCTGTCTGTGGGGGGCGTCAGTCCTCGTAGTAGCGTTTCTTCATGGCCCGGTACTTCCTCAGGTAGTACAGCGCCTCCAGCTCTCGGGCCACGAACTCCCCTCGAGTGATGAGTGCTTGGATCTGCTGCGGGTCCTCCACCGAACGGTTCTTGGCAAATGCCGCTCGCAGACGGTCCCTGAAGTAGTCGCCACCTTTGGGGTACTCCCGGCCGAGGTGGAGTAGCTGTGGAGGGGGGCAGGAGGAGGAGGAGTTACCTGCTGACTAAGCTGCTGTCTGATTGGTCGGTTCGACCTGCACTTGTGACAGTTTTAGAAAATCTGTTTTTATACAGTTCAAACCTTTAGTTTTCTTACAGCTCAGAGGGCAGCGTGGAACCCAGGTTATTATCTGTGGTTACAGTTTACAGATGTTCCCTGAACGCATCACAACCTGAATAAATTCTTTTCAAACATGTCTCCTCAAAGTCGGTCTTTAACAGGTGAAACTTTCATTTTAGAATTTATTTTCTGTGTTTAATTATTATTTCCTGTCCGTGTCTCTGAAACATCGGACTGATCATCCTGCTTTTATTGAATTCTTTATGAATGAGTTAAATCATTTCCTGTCAGCTGATCAACAACACTCACGTTCTTGTAGAGTCCAACCACTTCCGCCCTCAGAGGGTTTGTCATCGTCCCAGAGGACCGAAGAGCTGAATGACACAGAACACCAGAACGTTAGAGGACTTTAGAGAACTTTAGAGAACGTTAGAGGACTTTAGAGAACTTTAGAGAACGTTAGAGGACTTTAGAGAACGTTAGAGAACTTTAGAGGACTTTAGAGAACTTTAGAGAACGTTAGAGGACTTTAGAGAACGTTAGAGAACTTTAGAGGACTTTAGAGAACGTTAAAGAACTTTAGAGAACGTTAGAGGACTTTAGAGAACGTTAAAGAACTTTAGAGAACTTTAGAGAACGTTAAAGAACTTTAGAGGACTTTAGAGAACGTTAAAGAACTTTAGAGAACGTTAAAGAACTTTAGAGAACGTTAGAGGACTTTAGAGAATGTTAGAGAACTTTAGAGGACTTTAGAGAACGTTAGAGAACTTTAGAGGACTTTAGAGAACTTTAGAGAACGTTAGAGGACTTTAGAGAACGTTAGAGAACGTTAGAGGACTTTAGAGAACTTTAGAGAACGTTAGAGGACTTTAGAGAACGTTAGAGAACTTTAGAGGACTTTAGAGAACTTTAGAGAACGTTAGAGGACTTTAGAGAACGTTAGAGAACTTTAGAGGACTTTAGAGGACTTTAGAGAACGTTAAAGAACTTTAGAGAACGTTAAAGAACTTTAGAGAACGTTAGAGGACTTTAGAGAACGTTAAAGAACTTTAGAGAACTTTAGAGAACGTTAAAGAACTTTAGAGGACTTTAGAGAACGTTAAAGGACTTTAGAGAACGTTAAAGAACTTTAGAGAACGTTAGAGGACTTTAGAGAACGTTAAAGAACTTTAGAGAACTTTGTGGTCTGTATTTTAACGTTCATTTTGAATAAACAAACTAAAAATAAACTGAAGTTTCGTTAGTTTCCCTGCTGAGTTTGATTCGCGGCTGTTTTGAAGTAAATAAAATGATCGACTATTTTCATGGGTAAATAAATTAAAACGAACCGTAAACAGAGCTAACCGGAAGCTAACTCTGTTCTACCTGACGTACCAACAAGTTTAGGTTTCCGGTCGAAGATCAAGTAAAATTATTAAATC
Organism: Brachyistius frenatus; assembly: GCF_029030835.1. Taxonomy (NCBI): domain Eukaryota; kingdom Metazoa; phylum Chordata; class Actinopteri; family Embiotocidae; genus Brachyistius; species Brachyistius frenatus. Next base: position 78,807 of record NW_027210977.1, read on the forward strand.
ACTAACCGACCAAACGCTTCGGCTGGAGAACACAGCTGCTGTCAACGGTGTTAAACCGTAAATGATCCGGTTACCGACAGCTGTTTACATGGCTGGTGAACCTCTGCGGCTCCTGATCAAAGTGCACCTGGAGAAGTGACGTCAGCACGTCGGCTAAACTTACGTCAGTTCGTGTCTGTCAGTCAAACACTGAACTGTACATTTATGATAACGGACGTTAAAAGTGTTTAAATATTTTGAACTTTTAAAACTGAGCTCTGAGTTCAGCGGCCAGCTGGTAAACAACCAAAGAGTCGCACACACCGAGATGTAAAACCCCCAAAACGGACCAAAACAACTGTTGACGCATGCGCACAACAGCAGAGACGGTAACATTTGTTTTGCTTGAGTTCAAAACGATTAAAACACCAACTTCCTGTTTAAAAAGTAATTCATTATTTTGAGGTACTAAGACATCATTTTTAAGAAATAAATCTGTTGTTTTAGATAAGAAGTCTTTATTTTGGAATATTAAGTCATTATTTTAAGTTACTTATTCATTTATTTTAGATACTGAATTATCATTTTAAGTCCTTATTTTTAGATATTAAATCAATATCTTGAGATACTCAATCAATATTTGGAGATATCAGCTCCATATGTTGAGATATGACGTGAATGTAAAGAGATTGATTGACAGCGCGGGAGGAAACAGGTGTCTTCCAGTAGTCTTGAGTTGACGTCCATGTTTCCAGACGGTCAGTGAAGTGAACATGCGTGACTGTCCAGGTACTTCAGGTGTGGACTGATCGAATGTTTGTTTCTCTCTTCATCTGTTACGGTTCTTTGTTGTTTCTTTTATTGATCTTTACATGACTCTTGGTCACATGATTACAGGCACACAGGAAGTTGAAACTCTTGACAGGAAGTCACATGAAATCTGTCTTAAATAAGTTTCCAGATGTTTCATCTTTGACTCCGAGTGAAACATCGTCAGTTCGTCTAAAACACACAGAAGCAGTCTGGAGGCCCTGCAGGTGTTTCTCAGGTGTTCAGGTTGTCAGGCAGCAGGTGGGAGGAGCCTGCTGCCTGCGAGGCTGGACTCAGGGCGCGACAGTCTCACGCTCCTCGGGTCAGTAGTTGGACTTCAGCCGGCGGTTCTCCTCCCGCAGCTTCTCGATCTCCTCCACCAGAGAGTCGTTCACCGAGTGCTTCTCGATCAGACCGTGGATCTCCACCTGGAACACACGGCAGCACAGTGATGACATCACAACACAGGGAGCGTGGCGTCATCTGACCTTGACGGTAACACGCTTTATTTTGAAGGACCTCTGTGTTTCCTGTCAGTGTTGTTGAGCTCCAACACTAAAAAACAAACAGCTGATTACACCGCTTTACTGATGTCATGGTTTAGCGCCCCCTGCAGGTCACTGAGAGGTCAACAGATGAGCCTTCAGAATAAAAGCAGGAAGGAGAGATGAGCCTTCAGAATAAAAGCAGGAAGGAGAGATGAGGCCGTGTTCGTACCAGCTGGATGTAGAACTGTCGCACCATCTCCACCTGCAGGTTGATGATGTCTTGGTGACAGGAATTCCTGAAGAGAAGAACAACAACAACAAACATCAGGATCTGTGAACTCAGGTCTGACTCCCCCCACAACTGGACTCAAAATACATTTTGAACCAGGAGATGTGAGTTGGAGTGAGACATCTCTGCCGCCTGTCTATCACTTCATCTTTGACCTTTTTATTTTCATCAACTCTTCTGTCTCTCTGACTATTTATCTGTGTGCCGTTTTCAAACAGGAGGGAGCCTGAACGTCACATCTGTCCAGCGGGGTCAAAGGTCAGGGACACACCTGAAGTCCTCCAGCGTCTCGTGGATCATGTTCTGGATGAAGTGGATCTGCAGGGAGGTGAGCGGAGCGGCGGCTCCGTGTCCGACTACGTCTGCAATGTTCTGGGACAGAGACGAGGACACGGCCGCCGACAGAGCTGCACCTGCAGGGACACAGCCGGTGACATCACTTCCTGTTTGTCCAGAGCGCCAAACAACGCTGACCATTATTACAAACACTCTGTTGTCCGACTGTTACTAAAGACAGTGAACTTATTTTGCTCTACCTGCTGTGGTGGTGGGCGGAGCTCCAGGGACAGGTGAGTCGTAGCTCAGCTGAGCTTGAATCCCATTGGCTCTCTGGAGGCTGAGCTCTGGAGTGAAGAAGGGCGGGGCCGGCTGGCTGTGATTGGTCCCCTGGGCGGTGGTGGGCGGGTTCTGACCCTCGGCACCGCTGGTCTTGTCGGACTGTTGGAGGAGTTAAATGGTATGTTCGTAACGCTGTGTGACTGACGGCTCTCACACAAACCCAACAAACACACACACACACACACACACACACACACACACACACACACACACACACACACACACACACTTTGTTTACTTGTGTATTTACAGACAGTTCAGATCGATTCCCTGATTTATGGATCACTTTGTGAGCAGGTCCTTGTGATGAGATTCTTATTTAACGTACTGGTCCTTTAATGATCGCAGGTCAAACATCACCTTTCTGGAGTCACATGGTTCGGCAGCTGCAGCTGTGATTGGCTCCTCCTCTCTGATTGGCAGGGGGGACTGGAAGCAGGACAGCGGGCTGTAGGAGCTGCCTGCTGAGCCCACCAGGGGCGTCCCCAAGGGGGTCCTCCGCTGGGAGTTGGCGCCTGAGTAAGAGTCTGACACACAACCATTCCCGTCTCCATGACAACGACCACGAAAAGTGACACCAATAGAAACCAGTAGAAACCAGCAGCCCCTCTGACCTTCTCGGACCGGGGAGAACATGTCCAGACTGGCACGTCCCATCAGCTGCTGTCCCTCCCCGTCTCTGGACGCCATTTCCAAACTGGTAACTATGGAAACAGCATCAGTTAGTGGAGGACCAGCAACACCGCAGCAAAGACTGACAGGTGACTTCCTGTTTACCTGGTGTCCGTCCAAACGGGGCGTCTGTGGTCGTCCCCTGGGTCCTCGACTCTGGACCAGACAGTGGACAGGTGAGACAGGTGAGACAGTGGACAGGGAGCAGATCAAAACCACTGCCCACATTTTGATCCCTCTCATGTTTGAATTTTCTAAATAAAACTAAATAAAACTAGATTAGATGTCGTCAGCAGTGAATCAGTGAACGCAGCCTTGGCTTTCAGCCAATCAGGACGTCTGACCTTCTCGAGCCGGAGAGAAGATGTCCAGACTGTTTCGTCCAACGCTGGTAAACTTCTCTGCGCCAGGAGGTGGCTCCGCCCCTTGCTGACCTTCAGTCTCCCGGATCATCACCTCTGCGTCGCCCCCTGCTGGACAAACACGGCAATGAGTGAGGATCGTATACAGGACAACCCGACAGTTAAACCTCAGGAAGTCACACGTTAGCTTAGCAACAGGCAGGCTACAAACATCCCAGAATGCACCGCTTTCATATTCACACCTGTTCGGTGTCTATTCCAGCAGATAATGTGAGGTCACATGTTCACAGCGACCAATGACAGGAGCCTACCTGAGCTGCTGAGCTGCCTGTGGAGGGTGGGGGCGTGGCCAGTGCTGGGGGCGGGGCCAGTGCTGGGGGCGGGGTCTGGCTGGCTGCTGGACAGCTTGGTGGAGGACCTCTTGGTGCTGGAGGTCTTGGTGGAGCCGAGTTTGCTGGACTGAGGAGGGAGAAAGGAAGACCTTCACCGACCCTTCTCACAGCTAACTATTGATCCGATAGGCTGTCAATCAGCTGGTGGTCCGGCTCGGCCCACTGGTACCTTGTTCCTGCCGGTGCTGCTCTGGAAGCGCAGGCAGGTCACTGAGGTTTTGTGGGCCACGGTGATCCTGCTGGGGGCGCTAGAGTTCCTCAGGTCGTACTGGTAGATCTTCCCCTGAGTGGACCCGACCACCAGACCGGTGCCGTCCGGAGTGAAGTCCACCGCGGTCAGAGGACTGTCGACCCGGATGGACTTCAGCACGCTGCACACACACACACACACACACACACACACACACACACACGCGCATGCACGCACGCGCACACACACACACACACACACACACACACACACACACACACACACACACACACACACACACACACAATTAATTTTTTTTCTGGACAAACAGGAACATTTAACTAAATTAAACGAAACAGATTTAATTCATCTTGTGATCTCACATCTTGCTAGCCGTGTCGTAGCAGATGATCTTCTTGTCGAGGCCGACGCTGACCACCAGCAGGTCGCTGGTCGGGGAGAAGGCGAGGCCGCAGCCCGGCGCCTTGTGGGCGCCATCGAACGCGTGAAGCTCCTTCTGGGTGTTGGAGTCCCACAGAACCACAGAACCGCTGTCAGACACGCTGCCCAGCAGGGAGCGCTTCACCACCGACAGACGGAGGTCATGGATGGGCTGGACACACAGAACACGGAGGAGGAGTCAGAGGAGGAGCTCCTGACTCTGACAGGTTCATGATGAAGATGGTAGAACAGGTGTGTTGAGGATGAAGATGATGAAGATGGTAGAACAGGTGTGTTGAGGATGAAGATGATGAAGATGGTAGAACAGGTGTGTTGAGGATGAAGATGATGAAGATGGTAGAACAGGTGTGTTGAGGATGAAGATGATGAAGATGGTAGAACAGGTGTGTTGAGGATGAAGATGATGAAGATGGTAGAACAGGTGTGTTGAGGATGAAGATGATGAAGATGGTAGAACAGGTGTGTTGAGGATGAAGATGGTAGAACAGGTGTGAGGTCTCACCTGGCTGCTGCCGTGTCCGAAGGCCTTGCTGGACAGGTTGGTGGTCAGACTGTGGAGGACGAGGTCTCCGCTGGAGGAGCCGGAGGCCACGGAGCTGTCGGTGGAGTTGAAGGAGACGCAGGTCACCTCCTCCCGGTGGTCCTGAGGACAGACGGACACCAGCAGAACGTCAGTGTGGGTCTCAGAGGACGAGGACTGTCCCATCCTCACGGGGTCTCAGAGGTCCGTCCCGTCACCTTCATTGAGCGGTGCAGCCTCTTGGTCTTCAGGTCCCAGATGTGGACGCAGCGGTCCAAACCTCCGCTGACCAGGAACTGAGAGGACGAGCTGAGACACACGCGGGTCTGTTGTCTCTGCAGGTAAACAACCGTCACTCATCATAACACATAGAATAGAACCCAAGCGGGACAGACGGAGACCCGGAGCGGTTCTGACCTGAACAGAACCGCGGACTCACCCCGTCGGCCAGCTCCACCACCGGGACCGGAGACGACTTGAGGCTGGACACCACCAGTTTGTCTCCGCTGCTGCTGGCGCTCACCAGGTACTGGTCTGAGAGGACGTCAAGGCTGTCAACTAATCAACCTACAGTTTCCACGGCAACAGACTCAGGTGGGGGTTCTCAGGTGTCTCATTTATTATTTAATCATCTGACTGTTCAGAGAATTAAAATGTTGTTCTGAGTCTCACCACGTAAAATATTCACGTAAACATTCAATCAGCTGATCACCTGTCTGCTCTCTGATTGGTGCCTAGGTACTAACTGGAAGAACAAAACAGAAAGTGAACCAGAACCTGCGACCCGGAACCAGAACCAGAACCTGCAGGATACTGTTGGAGCTCCAGCAGGCCTGAGCGACGGGGCTGCTGCTGCTGTGCGGATTGAACTGCTCCAGCGGCGCCATGGAAACCGCATCCCAGATCTTCAGGGAGTCTCCGGTGGACACCAGGCGAGTCACCTCCTCCATGGCAACAGCTGGAAAACACCAAAAAAACATGAAATAACCTCTTTATGTCGATTTTTCTATGACGTCAGAGGTCTGCATCAATAAAACACTAAGGATTTCTTCAGATTAAAAAAATCGAACTTTTAAATCGTTTAATAAGTAAAATGTTAGATATTAGTGACTCCAGCAGGTTGGAAAAGATATTCAGGATCTCTACAAGTGAAATTTAACACGTTTTAATACTTTAAAAGACATTTTAAGGAGGTTTACATCCGGATTGTATAAAATATTCCCGTTAACATCTGAATTTAACTTTTTAAACACCGACAACTTCCTCACTTATTATAAATATTCAATGTTCATATTCCCTTACAAGCAGCAGCTGATGTTAACGAAGCTGCTGGTTAGTTTAACCGGTTACACTAACGGTTCGTTAACGCTAACTAGCTAACAAGTCAACTGACAACAACATCAGCCTCACCGGGTTCAAAAGTTACCGAACGACCTCAAAACAACACGAAACTACAACAAACTTCTCCGGAAGTCTTCGGGGCGTTTTAAACGTGTCGTCCGCACCCAGAAATATCGATTAATATCTGAAAGTTGATCCAACAAATGTTTTGTTTTGTGATCCGCCTCGAAGCCATTAAACCGCCACTACGGAGAGCCGGGAGGGACAAACACGTGGAGGCGAGTTACTTTAGGTCCGGTGCTGGATTGGATCAGCGGGAGGGACAAACACGTGGAGGCGAGTTACTTTAGGTCCGGTGCTGGATTGGATCAGCGGGAGGGACACCGTGTTTGGTCGTTAGTTTGTGGGCGGGTTCAACTTTGCACTACTGACCACCTGATTGACAGGAAAATATCCAATCAGAGCAGTGGATACTTTACAACCAATCACAGCAGCGTACAGTTTAGCGCTTCCAAGCGTCTTTTTTGTTTAAATGGCGGCCAGCAAGAAGCTTTCGGGACCACTACCGCCGCCTGGTGGATGGAAGTCTGAGTCCAACTATGTTCATTTATCCATCTAGTGTTTTCTACACATTTCTACCAGATATTTGTAGTATTTTTACCAGATATTTACAGTATTTTTTTATAACATATTTGTAGTATTTTTTGCAGAATTTCTACCAGATATTTGCAGTATTTCCACGAGAGTCCTCCAAGCTGCAGTAAACCTCCCTGAAGTCAGCAGACAGTATCTCTGCTGTGATTCTAGAAATAAATCAGAGTTGAAGTTCACACTGTAAAACAGAGAATAAGCATCCAACTGTTTGTTTACATTTCATAAATTCAAAGTTTTCCCGTTTGAATGGAATCCAGCAGCACAGAAAACCCGCACAAAAAGTATACAAACTACGTTATTGGACTTGTTCTCACGTTTTAGTGTTTGTAGAAGTACTTTTACTTCTTCATGAGGACATTTAAGGGTTAAAAGACTTCACACCAAACTGAGCAGTACAAAGAGAATCTTTTTTATTTTTTCTTCCACAGAGAGTCAAGATGATTTTACAGCTTCTGTTGTCGTTGCCGAGGTAACCTACATTTCATAGAGCGTTTCTAACTGAACTCTGAGTTTGTCTTTTCAAACCGAAGCGTCTAAAAGCTTCTTCTGTGGTGGACATGCAACAGGAAACAGGTTTAACTCGACTTTAATCACAACAGGAAACTGAGATTTCAATGTAACAGCGTAAACAAAGTTAAACACAGTTAACAGGAGGGTACAGGACGTAACCATGACAACCCTGCTGCTTTGAAGCTATAATAACCACAGTAACCTAGAACCCCTCCTGAACGTGGGAACCGTCGCCGTGGTAACAGCAGGCTAGAACAACATGGACTGCAGCGACTTGCGGACTGTGGCCATCTCCTGCTGTTGCTGCGGAAACACAACAACAACGTGACAGGATGTGACATCACAAACATCCCGACGCGTCACTTCGTCCACACACATCACTTCCTGTTTTCACACAGTGAGGCGCGATTTCTAATGAGACAAGTCTTCATTTACCCAGAATTCATAGCAATTCAATTCAAGACTCTGCAAGCGTTTGACTGAGTGACGTCGTCGACCGTGAATCTTCGGACTGACTCACCGTGTCCATGAGGATCTTCTTCTGCAGGGTGGCCATCTCCTTCCTCAGCTCCTGCTGCGCCCCCTGCAGGAACGAGTCGTGGCTCTTCTCCATGTCCTCCATGTTCTGGAGAAAACACAGACGATGTTCAGGTGAGCTGAGAGATCAACCAATCACAGCATCTGGAGGGCAGGACGTCCAGACTGCTGACGGTTTCTCTGCCCGTATGACACAAGAGGAACCCTGAGAGGAACCCTGAGAGGAACTCTGAGAGGAACCCTGAGAGGAACCCTGAGAGGAACTCTGAGAGGAACCCTGAGAGGAACTCTGAGAGGAACTCTGAGAGGAACCCTGAGAGGAACTCTGAGAGGAACTCTGAGAGGAACCCTGAGAGGAACCCTGAGAGGAACTCTGAGAGGAACCCTGAGAGGAACCCTGAGAGGAACTCTGAGAGGAACTCTGAGAGGAACTCTGAGAGGAACCCTGAGAGGAACCCTGAGAGGAACTCTGAGAGGAACCCTGAGAGGAACCCTGAGAGGAACTCTGAGAGGAACTCTGAGCAGAAGCAGATAGTTTTCCGTCAGCCTCACCTTCACAAACTGCTCATACAGCTCTCTGACAGTTTTCAGCTTCTGGTTCTGAACCACTCGGGCCTGTTGCAGGATCTTCTGCTGCTGCCGGAACAGGTTCTGTGTGCAGAGATCAGAACACCAACCGGACTTTCAGCAGGAGGACGACACTCATCACTATAGTGAGGATCTCCTGTCTGTAAAATCTACAGAGGATTCTCTTCTTATGGAAGTATGCTGTGTTTAATGCACCAAGAGGGACAGCTGTAACCTGTCAATCAAACAGACACGCCCCCAAAAACAGGTCTTCTTGAATCTTCTTTTCTAATGAATGAGGGATTATTTTCAGATGGACCTCCAGAAAACTAAGAAGAAGGAGTGACTTTAGCTAACAACACCGAGATAACTGATGGACACATTTTATTCACTTTGGATTAATGACAGAAGTTGAATGGGAGTCTATGGAGGTGAACTGACGTTGAGTCGCTCCTCCTGCTCCTCAGCTCGCTGTGCTTCAGTCTCCCACTGCTGCAGCGCTGTGGACACCTGCTGGGAGTACTGCTGAGTCATCTTTTGCCTGCACACACACACACACACACACACACACACACACACACACACACACACACACACACACACACACACACACACACACACACACACACACACACACACACACACACACCCCTTGTGATAATCTCGTTATTGTTTCGCTCGTGTGCTGCTAAGATGATTTTTGAGACTTTAAAAGGGATAAAATACTCCGACTGGAATGAAAGTGAACATGAAAGGTGTCTGTGCTCATTTCTCAATGACGTCGACGTGTTTTAAAGACGATGGATGGATGAAGGGAACCTCTGGCCGTGGTAGTTGTTCCACAGCTGCTCCAGCTTGTGTTGGCTCCCCTTCATGTAGTTCTTCGTCAGACCCTCCAGACGTTTCTTCTTGGCCTGCATCACCTTGCTGATGTCCGCTGGAGGCGCACAACACACATTCACTCACATTCAGTCCCACGGACACTTCTCTCAGTGTGTCATGACCAAGCAGGAAAAACGAGCTTCTAAATTCTTAAAATAAGAGAGAAGATAACACTTTATTAATCCCACAGTGGGGAGAGTTAGTCGTCACAGCAGCATAGAAAGTTTGGGGGAAAAAAAAAAGTGCACACAAGAAGAACAAAATTACAAATATGTATACAATAAAAATAAGACAGATAAAAAAATATTTTTTTTTAAAAAGAAAGACCAATGAATAAATAAACAATATACACAATAAATAAATAAATACAATTTGGGATGTAAAAAAGTCTCAGCTGCTAGGACACTTTAGGTTGCTGTTGAACAGACATAAAACTACATTTAATCAGTAATATTTAATCATATTTAATCAGTAATATTTAATCATATTTAATCAGTAATATTTAATCATATTTAATCAGTAACTTCTTCACCGAGTTAAATAAAAAACAGCAGCTTACCTCCAAACTTCTCCAACATGGACTGAACCTCATTTCTGCTTCGTGAGAAGAGAAAACATCGAATTTAAACCAAGTCGACAATCAGAATATCAACTGCATGGAAGAGACATTAATACAGCTGTGATCCATTCAACTACTGATATCACTTTTAATTAGTGAAATATTTGCGTTGATGAGGATTTGACTCTTTTCTTTGTCACAAGTAATAATAATAATAACGATGATAATAATAATAACAATAATAATAATGATGATAATCATAATAACGATGATAATAATAATAATAATAACAATGATAATAATGATAATAATAATAATGATGATGATAATGATGATTATAATAATAATAACAATAATAATTATGATAATGATAATAGTAACAATAATGGTGATAATAATAACAATAATAATAATGATAATAATAATAATAACAATAATAATGATAATAATAACAATCATAATAATAATGTTGATAATAATAATAATGCTAATAATAATAACAATCATAATAATAATGATGATAATAATAACAATCATAATAATAATGATGATAATAATAATAACAATCATAATTATGATAATGATAATAGTAACAATAATGATGATAATAATAATAATAATAATGATAATAATAATAATAACAATAATAATGGTAATAATAACAATCATAATAATAATGTTGATAATAATAATAACAATCATAATTATGATAATAACAATAATAATGATAATTATGATAATAACAATAATAATAATAATAATGATAATAATAATAATAATAATGATAACAATAATAATAATGATAATAATAATAACAATAATAATAACAACAATAATAATGATAATAATAATAACAATAATAATAATGATAATAATAATAATAACAATAATAATATCAATAATAATAATAATATCAGTGTTTTGTTGCTCTGTGGGACTAAAACACAGTTTCCACTCCTGTCTATCATTTTAAATCCAGCTGACCCGACAGCCAGCTGCGGTCCTTCCTCTCCAAAGTCAGCTGCAGGTCTTTTCTTCGCCAGCTTGTCTAAAATCGGAGTTTCTTCTTTGGACAGAAACAGTTCAAATCTTAGAAAGTTTAATATCGTGTGTTTTGTTAGCTGAAGCTAAAGCTCGCTAACTCACCGGCTCTGACTTCATCCTCCGAGCCGCTGAGCTCTTTCTTTTCATCCTCACCAGTAAAATCAAACACCTTCTTGTCCGTTTTTTCCTCGACGTGTTTCTTCTTCATCTGTTTTCTGCCCGTTGCCATTTTTTCCAAATCTGTTCAAACAGCTAATCCGGAGGCTAATGGCGGCTAACCCTCAGCTAATGCTAATGTTAGCCGGCGCTGCTAAATGAAGAGTCACGGTTAATGGCGGCTGTTTAAAAGTTAACAAACCGACACGACTCAGATTAAAGTCTGAAATCAAACGGACCTCTTTGTTCAGACTTCTGGGTTCAATTTCTGAGTGGAGAGATTTGAGCGTTACAACACAAAAAGGCTGAAGAAGCTAAACCCGGCTAGCTCGTCCAGTCGCGGCTCAGATTTCCCGCCACTGGCTCCGGAACTTATTTAAAGGGGCAGAACTTATTTAAAGGGCCAGAACTTATTTAAAGGGCCAGAACTTATTTAAAGGGCCAGAACTTATTTAAAGGGCCAGAACTTATTTAAAGGGCCAGTACTTATTTAAAGGGCCAGAACTTATTTAAAGGGCCAGAACTTATTTAAAGGGGCAGAACTTATTTAAAGGGGCAGAACTTATTTAAAGGGCCAGAACTTATTTAAAGGGGCAGTATTTATTTAAAGGGCCAGAACTTATTTAAAGGGGCAGAACTTATTTAAAGGGCCAGAACTTATTTAAAGGGGCAGAACTTATTTAAAGGGCCAGAACTTATTTAAAGGGCCAGAACTTATTTAAAGGGCCAGAACTTACTTATTTAAAGGGCCAGAACTTATTTAAAGGGCCAGAACTTATTTAAAGGGGCAGTACTTATTTAAAGGGCCAGAACTTATTTAAAGGGGCAGAACTTATTTAAAGGGCCAGAACTTATTTAAAGGGCCAGAACTTATTTAAAGGGGCAGAACTTATTTAAAGGGCCAGTACTTATTTAAAGGGCCAGTACGTGTTTCCACCGGCGGACCTGCAGCCATTCAGAACGAAAACCTTCTCATTTGCCCGATTATTTTGTCATATGTATTTGTTTCTGAAATGTTTTAAGATTATACAGGAGCACAAAGACGATTAAAGAAGCTGCAACGATGTTTAAAACAACTACAAACATATTTAAAACTACAAACGTATTTAAAACTACAAACATGTTTAAAACTACAAACATGTTTAAAACAACCACTAAGCACATGCTTTTAGATAATTATTTCAATTTTTTTCCCAGTAATATAACTAATTTAAAACTTGGACCAATGTGGGTCCAGGACAGAACGGACCAGGTTCAGTTCAATTTTATTCATATATAACACCAAATCACAACATCAGTTATTTCCAGGGTTCTTGGGTAAGTTCACATTTATCATTATTTAGACAAAACGACCACAAACAGACATTGAACTCCTTTCTAAATTGATTTTATTCTGTTGCCACCGTGCCGGGAGATGTGGAGGTTTTTTTCTGAGCCGTGTATGAAACATCAACCTTTGGAAACTTAAAAAAAATAAAAAATAAAACAAACCTTTTGTCGTTTCTTTACACCAAACTACTAAAAGTTCCCCGTTGACGTCAGACTCTGTGCAGGCAGAAGGAACGGTGTCTTAAATATTCCTCATCATACTTTTGTTTTTCATGTCTCTGATGATGCAGCAGGAGAATCTGCAGCAGCCACTTTCAGCTGGGTCAAAGGTCAAACTTCTCTTCACAAATATAGTGTCCGTTCTCCTCGTAGTCCTCCCGCGTCACCACCATCTCCTCATAGTCCGGGTTGTGGGCCAGTAGCTTCCCTCCTTCCCACGAGTAGCACACTGGACTGCAGGACAAAACAAAACAACAACACATCATTAATACCCAAATTATCAGAGAGAGGAACAGGACAGCATCTTTGTAGTTCTTAAAAGAACTACTGTTTCAACCTGCTGTCCTGTGCTCATTTTAAACATCTTTGTGTTCATTTTAAATATCTTTCTAGTTGTTTTAAACAACTTTGTAGTTATTTTAAACATTTTTGTATTTGTTTTAAACATCTTTCTGCTAATTTTAAATGTCTCTGATGTCTTACTTTGCAGGTAGGCGGACGGACACCGGGAGGTGGGCGGGGACGAGAGATCGTAGCTCCGCCTCCAGCCGCTCTCTGAAGCCTGTGAACAGCGTGTTCCCTCCGGTCAGGATGATGTTCTGGTAGAAGTGCGGCTGCATCTCTGGCGGCAGAAGGAACTGTTAGTTCAGGTTTACCTCAGCACGGTGAATAACTGGAGAACACGTTTGAAGAGAACCAGCGGACCTTCTGGCAGCGACTGGATGGAGTCGACGATGGACTCTGGGATGCCCATCTCCTGGATGCCGATGTCAGACGGGTGGAAGAGCATCTCGGGAACAGCGAAGCGCTCGTTGGCCAACCTCAGGATCTGCTCTCCCGTCTTGTACTTCCCGCTGAAGAGCATCTCCTCTCGTGGCTGGTGGACAGGCAGATCAAGTTAGACATGAAACAAAAAGAAAACTTCAATAAAACAAAGTACAAATAGAAAGACAATGAAAAAGTTGCCGCCAGTTTAAACACGTGTTTTAAAGTGAAGTTTCAAAGAGATATAATCGAGGCTGAAAGTCACGTTCTCTCTGAGCCGGGTTTTTTTCAAACTGTCGCTTTAAGGCAGCTGAACTGTGTGAGCAGCTCCTGGCTGCAGTGCATCATGGGAGTTCAGACTAACATCATTGGATCACTGTGATACTGAAGGAAACCTAAAATCAGACAGATTCTCAGGCAACTTCTGAACTGTCTGTCCTCATTTCTGAACAGATGTTTGTGTGTTTCTGCTCGGATCTTCCATCAGAAACACGCGGACGCCGTCTCACCTTACAGAAACCTTTTTTGATGGAGCTGAAATCTGGAAGAACGTAATCCTTCATCACCGAGTTCTCCTCGCTCTTCATCCTGAGGACACAGAAACACGGTTCAGCGTGTTTGTTCCGGTTTTAGATGGAAACGAGCGTTCTCAGCGTGAAAGCAGCAGAGCGTCCGTCTTACTGCGCCATCTCCATGTCCTTGTAAAACTGCTGCGAGACGTAGCAGACGTCCTCCTTCACTTGGTTGATCACGTGAGTTTCATCCATGACGTGCAACTGGCTGCAAAAAACAGACAGAGGACAGACTTTTATTTTGAAGGGCGAGACGGTTCCATCACAACGAGCAGAGTCGGCGTCCCGGAGTCACAGAGCTCAGTTAGAAAACGATAAACGAAGCAGGAAGACGTGATTCACCGATATGAGATGATCTCCTTCAGGTGATTGGTCAGCAGCTTCCCTCCAACATTGATCCTGACAGATAAACAGACTGTCGGTTAGCCAGTGGGTATTATTGTTGTTGTTGTTGTTGTTAGCGCTGCTGCAGCTGAGTGACCTCTGACCTGCGGATTCCCTCCTTCATCTTCCTGCTGCGACAGTAGGGGGCGACGTGGGTGAAGGAGAATCCAGAGTCGACCACCAGGCAGCAGAGCTCCGACGGTTCAGAGTGGAAGTAGTGATGAGCGCTGAGAGAGCCAGCTACACACACACACACACACACACACACACACACACACACACACACACACACACACACACACACACACACACACACACACACACACACACACACGGTCAGAGTTCATCTGATCCCAGATCAGCAAACACACTTCATACATGTACATAAAATAATCAACACCTGCCGGACAGGTGAAGACTGTCAGAGGTGATGAAGACTGTCAGAGGTGATGAAGACTGTCAGAGGTGATGAAGACGTACCGTTGATCCGGAGAGCCGACTGGAACTGGTACTCCTCGAACAGGATCTCGTTCATAGACTCCTGGATGGAGGTGAAGTTGAAGTACGGCTCCGTGATGATGATGCTCGTATCTGCAAAGTCCATCTGCACCGAGAAACACAGCCGGTCGTCAGCAGAGGAAGAGGAAGAGGAAGAGGAGACCATTCAAAGTCAAAACAAAGTCAAACACCTTGAACATCTCCTTCCCGAACAGATGGTCCCACACTTTCCTCTGGACGTCCCAGTTGACCAAGTAACCCTGCAGAGAGAGGAGAACAGGTGAGGAAGACAGGACAGGTGAGGAGGACAGGACGGGTGAGGAGGACAGGACACCTTCTGGTAGGGCAGGATGTAGAAGAGGCCCGACGGGTCTTTGATCTCGTCCAGCTGGTTCGCTGTGAACGTCTTCAGTCTGGAAGTCTTGGAGCGGAACTGGCAGTTCGGGAGGACACTGACGGAGACACGGAGATGACGTCACTGATCTGATCACTTCACACCGTCAATTAATTAATCTGCTGATTATCGTCCGTCAAAAATTTACCAAAAAAACATAAAACTGTCATTTTTTACTCCATCGGTTTACTGTCGCTACTTTCATGCCACAAATATTCTTTAATTATTCTACATTACAGAGTAAAAGCAGCTCCAACCAGCTGTTGTTTAAACACCGAACCTGGTGGAAATATAAACGGTTATATTTGGTTGTAAAAGATGTTCAGTGTCGCAAGTTTCTTTCTAAAAAAGACAACAAAAACTTTAAAACGAGTTTTTTTAAATGGAGTTTGGTGTTATGGGTTATCTTTGGTCTGGGCAGTGTAAAGTCTGAAGTTGAATGTTAAACAGCATTTCAAATGTTGTCCACGTGTTTTTTCTGTTATTAAATTAACATGAACGTTTAACGTGTCTGTTTTTTGTTATTAAATGAGCATTGATGTTAGCTGCCTGCTAACAGAACTCCTCTCACCTGACTTTCTCCAGGCTGTATCCTATTTTCGCCGTGTAGGCTCCGTTGTCCAAAACCAACGTGGCCATTTCAAAGGCCGAACTGTTCCCGTTAAATAAATAAATTCAACCTTATTCCACAATTAATAAAACAGAACCTTTTTAAACAGTCGGTCTACGAACGGAACACATTCCTGCCGCCATGACCAACAGAACTGCCTCGTTCAGCCAATTAGATTCTTCTCGTGCTCCGTTCGTGGCTGGAGGGCCAGTCAGAGCTCCGCCTTTTTCTTTTACTTTGATTGGCAGGTCGTATAGCCAATCAGATCGAAGCTTTGAGGTCCTTGTAGAAAAGTGTTCGGGTGGAAACAATACTTTTTTTTTTTTCTTATTCTGCTTCTCCGCAGAATCCGTTCATTTGCGAAGCAAAGTGAATATTTAGCTTCAACACATTAAAAGAGGCTTAAATTTAAAGAACACAAATTATAAATACATGAATGTGACAACGGCTTATTTACTGTGGTTGTATCATCCCTGGAACATGAGGAAAATGAAAAGTGAACATCAGGATTTCCCCAAATTTGCTGAAGTATTGTGCTTCGGTACAGTTTGTTTGTACGTGTCCATTTTATGACACATTTAAATCCACTCCAGCTCACATTTCAGAGGGAAATATTACAGAAGTCCAGAAGAGAGAACACACACATGTACCCGTGTTTTTTTGATGTTACTGATTTTGTTCTTCAAAGAGGATTTGAACATCACACCTTCCATCTGTAGTTGCCCTGCCTTTCCACCAGAGGGCGGCGTGTTGGCGTCGCTTCGTGTACAAAAAACTTCGTGGTGACGTCAGAGAAGAGATTCTTTAGAAGAAAACTCTGGTCTGTTGGGTGAAAGTCAGAAGACCTGCGTCTGCTTTTGAAACCGAAGAAGAGGCGAAATGTCCCAGCGACACGCCACCCTCCGGTGGACTGGAGGGTGTATTACAGGTGCAACCAGAGACCAGGTGGACGGCAGACTGCAGGTCTGTCCACACAGGGGATCTGACCAGATCCTTCCACCGGGTCCGTCTGGTCCTCGCCGTCTCCACGGCTCCACTTCCTGTCGGCGTTCCGCAGGTTTCAGTCCAGCTGTTTGGGGAGACATCCGTCCATCACGATCAGCTCGGGCCAGTTCTTGTACTTGTTGTTGGCGAGGTCGTTCTTCAGGTGCTGAAACAAACACAGGATCAGAGACCAAGGAGCCACGTCGGAGACCGAAGGTCCACTACGAGAACAGCTGGAGCTCTTTACCTTCTCGAAGCTGCTCCTCACCGACGCTCCTCCCCCACCAACAAACACCCAGTTATCTCTGAAGCCCAACGAGTGGACGGCCGCGCTGCCAAGATCAGAGATCAGCTGACGGGCGTCTTCACTCAGCCTGAGACACACACACACACACACACACACACACACACACACACACACACACACACACACACACACACACACACACACACACACACACACACACACACACACACACACACACACACACACACACACACACACACACACACACACACACACACACACACACACACACACACACACACACACACACACACACATACACACACACACACACACACACACAACACACACACATACAAAACACACACACACACACACAAAACACACAAACACACACACACAAAACACACACAAACACACACACACACACACATGATAATTTCTCCTGAAGATGAAGGATCATCACGTGATGCTCAGGCTGTTTCCATGGAAACAAGATGCTTAGCAACAAAAACTACAGCCTCCATCATTGAAACAGAAGTTTCAGCTGCAGCTGCTTTTATTCCTGATGATGTCATCACAACAGATGTTAAAAGTTTCATCCTTCAGTTCAACTTCAAAACAAAAAAAACAGGACGTATCAATCAAACATGTTGTGATGAAGGTCGCGGTCAGGTGACATCATCATCATCCTCCTCCTCCTCCTGTTGTGATGGTTACATGATGACATCATGAGGAAGCAGCCGCTCTGACATCATCAGTCGTTAAACTGCAGACGGAGATTCTTACTTTGACGAGGGTTCGTCGTAGGACGCCATCAGAACGGCAGCGTCCTTCTCGATGCTCTGCAGGAAGTCCACCAGAGGTTTCACATCTGCAACACGGACGCGCCCATCATCACTTCCTGTGTGGTTTCCCGCTCAGACCGAACTTCCGAGTTCACTCACCTCCGCTGTACATGTTGAAGTGACCCGTCCTCAGCACCGATCCACTTTTACCTGCCGGGAACACTTTATCATGAGACACAGACGTGTATGAATCAAACACACCTGGAGCTGCTCTGATTGATTCATTATTACTGATGAATTAAAAGTTATGTTGTTTTATTTTTGTCACAAACAGTTTCAACTAAAGTTCAAAACAAACAATAAAATTTTAAGAAAATAATAAAATCATTTAAACAAATAAAAGAATTTCTTCACTAATAAACTCACCGTTTATCACAACAACGTTTATTCCAACTCCAGCGTTGTTCATCACCGTTCCAAGAACGCTGAGGAGACACACAACCATCGGAAAGACACACAACCATCGGAAAGACACGCAACCATCGGAAAGACACGCAACCATCGGAAAGACACGCAACCATCGGAAAGACACGCAACTATCGGAAAGACACACAACCATCGGAAAGACACGCAACCATCGGAAAGACACAACCATCGGAAAGACACGCAACCATCGGAAAGACACAAACCATCGGAAAGACACGCAACCATCGGAAAGACACGCAACCATCGGAAAGACACGCAACCATCGGAAAGACACGCAACCATCGGAAAGACACGCAACTATCGGAAAGACACACAACCATCGGAAAGACACGCAACTATCGGAAAGACACACAACCATCGGAAAGACACACAACCATCGGAAAGACACAAACCATCGGAAAGACACACAACCATCGGAAAGACACGCAACCATCGGAAAGACACGCAACCATCGGAAAGACACGCAACTATCGGAAAGACACAAACCATCGGAAAGACACGCAACCATCGGAAAGACACGCAACCATCGGAAAGACACGCAACTATCGGAAAGACACAAACCATCGGAAAGACACGCAACCATCGGAAAGACACGCAACTATCGGAAAGACACACAACCATCGGAAAGACACGCAACTATCGGAAAGACACGCAACTATCGGAAAGACACGCAACTATCGGAAAGACACAAACCATCGGAAAGACACGCAACCATCGGAAAGACACACAACCATCGGAAAGACACGCAACTATCGGAAAGACACAAACCATCGGAAAGACACGCAACCATCGGAAAGACACGCAACTATCGGAAAGACACGCAACCATCGGAAAGACACACAACCATCGGAAAGACACGCAACTATCGGAAAGACACAAACCATCGGAAAGACACGCAACCATCGGAAAGACACGCAACTATCGGAAAGACACACAACCATCGGAAAGACACACAAAACAACAACAAGGACACACAACCATCGGAAAGACACACAACCATCGGAAAGACACGCAACCATCGGAAAGACACACAACCATCGGAAAGACACGCAACCATCGGAAAGACACACAAAACAACAACAAAGACACACAACCATCGGAAAGACACACAACCATCGGAAAGACACACAACCATCGGAAAGACACACAAAACAACAACAAAGACACACAACCATCGGAAAGACACACAACCATCGGAAAGACACGCAACCATCGGAAAGACACGCAACCATCGGAAAGACACACAACCATCGGAAAGACACACAAAACAACAACAAAGACACACAACCATCGGAAAGACACACAACCATCGGAAAGACACGCAACCATCGGAAAGACACACAACCATCGGAAAGACACACAAAACAACAACAAAGACACACAACCAACGGAAAGACACACAACCATCGGAAAGACACGCAACCATCGGAAAGACACACAACCATCGGAAAGACACACAAAACAACAACAAAGACACACAACCATCGGAAAGACACACAACCATCGGAAAGACACACAACCATCGGAAAGACACACAAAACAACAACAAAGACACACAAAGACACATTAACCATGTCTGAACGTCCCGGCGGACACACACAGCTCTTACAGGCGGTTCTGGACGCAGATCTTCGGCGCCACGACGTTCGCCGCTCCGCTCTGGACGTAGAAGCTGAAGTGGTCATCTGGACAGATCGTCTTCGAGAGACACGATCCAGCTGCAGAGGACAACGATCAGTCCTCACGTCCTCCACCTGTCCACTGACTCCATCGGCTCCACTGACCACTCACCTGACTGTCTGTCCCCGTCGGACGTCCGACCGGAGACATCAGAGTCCTTCGGTCCAGCAGGATGTCCATCAGCTGGAGGGACCGACACGTTAGAGACAGAGACAAACATCTGGACCAACAACCCACCAGCTGCAGCCTCAGAGGGTTATGTGTGATTCAATAATAATAATAATGATAATAATAACAGGAAGTGACACTGTGGATTCATTAATAATAACAACAACAACAACAACAGGATGATGACTCACTCCTCCCTCTGACTCGGTCTTTGTGCAGGACTGTGAAGAAGATCAGCAGCGGCACCGACACCCCGATGATCCGTAGAACCTCTGAGGGATTAAAGCAGCTTCAATGTGGGTCAGAGACACCAGAACCGACTGGATCAATAATTAATCATCAATAAGGAAGTGATCACAGAAATAAAAGATGAACTTACTCCTGCTAACGATCGGCCACCTCGTCATGTTTGTTGTTCCTGTAACTAACAAACAAACATGAGGAATAAATAAGAACAAAGTGGATGACGTCACTGATTGATCAGCTGTTTGGTGACCTTTGACCTCCTGCTCGGAACTGCAACCATTGAAAATCGCGCGCGCGCACACACACTCTCTCACACACACACACACACACACTCTCTCACACACACACACACACACTCTCTCACACACACACACACACACTCTCTCTCACACACACACACACACACACACACACACACATCAATTGAACCAGAACGGATCGGGCCCACCTTCTCCAAGTCCAACCAGGCTGCTCCTGCTGCTCCTGCTGCTCCTGCTGCTCCTGCTGCTCCTCAGCCAATCAGCAGCCAGAGGTCAGAGTCCGCAGGGCGGTGCCGTTTTTCTGTCCGAGTGAGACATTGTCACATTTCCTGTCAACACCGCTGCACCAGCAGAGAGAACACAGACGTCCATTAAAGACAGAGCGCTCAACCCTGCTCCAGTTCCAGGTTCCACGTGACCTCGTGGTTCTGACCCGACCCGACTGGAGGATTAAATAAAAGAGGAAGACGTGGTGACAGGAAGTGAACGGCTGCTGAGACTTTAAATATTCAATAAAAAGAAGCAGTTCTGAATGTTTCAATGTGTTTATTGATCAGTTTGAAGTTTCTCTGAAGAGATGAAACCACATCTTGAGTCCACAGTGGTCCCTGACCCGGTCCGGGGTCCAGTCAGTCTACATCTGGACCAGCTGTTCACCTCCCGGGAGATCATGTTCGGGGTTCTCCTCCTCTTTCCAGAACCGAACCTCACGGATCGGACTGACTGGGACCAGCTCCGTTCACAGACCCCCCCCCCCCCCCCCATCAGCGTCCTGGTCTGTCTCTCTGGATCAATATGACCCGCCGGACCTCCTGATCGCAGAGATTTAAATCAGAGCGCTGCTGCAGATGGAAGGGGCGGAGCTTTAATAAAGAAAACGGATTTAGTTTTTTAGTTGATGTAGAAAAAAAACAAAAGAAATTAAAATCGTAAATCTGCCGCGGTGCATTCAGGGGTTAAAATCCCCATGTGTCTGATTCTGGAGGATCCATCAGGTGGCGGGAGGGTTAATATTCAGTGTTTCCCCAGAGGGAGGGTGGGAGGGGTTGAGTCGTGGCCCCGCCCCCTCATGAAACAGACAAATCAGTGACACAAAATTACATGAACGACTCATGTAAATAAATATTAGTTACTGGACGTAACTGCAGTTCTATGAGTACGTTTGTATTTTGTTATTTTCAGGGAGTGAACATGACCTCTCCTGCCCCTCCCCCCACCCCCCCTCCCCCAAAAAGACAATCATAGGGGAAACACTGATATTAATGATGATGTTTCCATCAGCTGACACTCCGAATGAAAGGACGGGTCCGGGAGGTGGACGGGTCCGGGACCAGTCGTCCAGCTCAGAGCTCCCCCGACTCGGCGAGGAGGAGCAGCCTCCTCGTCTGGACCGGCGCCGGTCCGTCTCTGCGCTCGACTCCAGGACTTCTCTACAGGGACGCTCCACGTCCCCGCAGCCTACATGAGGGCGTTGAGGTGTCCGGCGTGTCCCACAGAGTTCAGCATCAGGGCTCTCTGGTCCAGCACCTCCCTCTCCCGGCTCAGCGCCGCCCTCTCCTGCTCCACCATGGCACGGTCCCGCTCCACGGCGGCCCGCTCCCGGTCCAGCCACAGCCGCTCCGCCTGCACCGCCGCCCTCTCCCTCTCCACCGCTGCCCGGTCTCGCTCCACCATCTCCCTCTCCCGCTCCAGCGCCTCCCACTCCCTCTCCAGCCCCCCCAGCTGTCCGTCACACGCCTCCGAGCTCCGCTGGCTCTGATCCGCAGCGTCGCCGAACGCCTCCTGTCCGTAGTCCGAGGAGGAGGCGGGGGGAGGGGTGGGGCGGGGCCTGTGTCTGGGGGCGGGGTCCGGTGTCTGATCACCATCCTGAGTGACGGGGGTGAGGAGGGGGGCGCTGCTCGCCAGCCGGCCCTCCATGGCTTCATTCATCAGGTGGAACCACGGCCAGGAGGAGGCGCCGTCTGCTACACTCTCCATCCCAACGGGAGGATACTTCAGGTCCTGAGGAGGAGGAGGAGGTAGGAGGGAGAGGGGGGCAGTTTTATTATAAGGAGACAGATCAACATCAGGATGTTTGATCGGCGTCGGGCGGGTCGGACTCACCTTGTACCTCCTCTTCAGATTGTCCCACTTCTTGGCCATCTGGTAGGTGGAGACCTTCCCCTGCAGCTCCAGCTCCTTCAGGATGGCTCTGAGGTTCAGGGAGAAGACGTCAGCAGCTGACCGACAGCAGAACCATCCTCGATCGGGGGAATACTTACTTCCAGGCGGCTTTGGCAGCGTTCCTCCTCCCGGTGAACAACGCCTCGTTAGCAGCTCGGAGTTTAATCATCCTCCGGGTGTCCTGGTCCGTCACTGAGAAGGGGACGGAGACGGAGACACGTCAGCTGGTACAGTGAGAACCAATCAAGTGTTTCTTCTGACTGGACTAAAGTAAAGCTCCGTTCTGGGTTACCGTGGTAACGACGTAAAAGTGTTTGTAGCTCGTGAAAAACAAACATGATAAAAGATATTTTGAAATATCAAAAGAGATTTTAGAAATATCTGTACATATTTAGAAATATTTAGAGACATTTAAAGATATTAAGAGATCTTACAAGATATAAGATATTTAAAGAAATTTAGAGACCCTCAACTCACTCTTGTACGAGAGGTCTGAGGGCGTCAAACACTCCTCTCCGCTGGCATCGATGTAGGTGACGCTGGCGTCCGCCTCGGCGCCGTCCCCGCCCACCATGCTCTCCAGCTCCGACACGCTGCTCCTCTCCGCCAGCAGACAGTCTCTGTCTCTGTCGGGGGGCGGAGACGAGCCGAACACGCCGTCCTCCTCGTTGGTCCAGACGGGCGTCACTCGGGGAGCCTTCCCCACCAAACGTCCCTCCAGAGCGTCGCTCATCAGCTGGAACCAGGGCCAGGAGGCCGGGTTGGTCTGGGCCTCCATCCCCCGAGGAGGGAACTTCAGGTCCTGCAGAGGCCACAGCGCCGTTAGACGCGTCACACGGGCTGAACGGTGGCGCCCTCCGGAGGCAGAACTCAGATTCACAACAAACCGGCTCCTCACCTTGAATTTGGTCTTCAGGTTGTCCCATTTCTTGGCCACCTGGTCTGGTGTGATCTTCCCCGTCAGACCCATCTCCTTCACGATTCCCCTGAGGATAGAACACACAGCAGAGCAGCAGTCTGAGGACGCAGATCATCTCCAAACCAACTGAAATACAAACATGTTGGAGAGTTAAATATGAAGCTGCTTTCTGCTCATGACTGATCAGCGTTTGATCTCCAAATATCACAACCATCTTTAAATGAAATCTTTCCAACACTTGGAGGTTCCTTCACCTCCAGGCTGGCTTGGCGGTGTTCCTCCTCCCCGTGAACAGAGACTCGTTGGCAGCTCGTAACTCGATGAGTCTCCGGGTGTCGTCTTCAGTCACTGTAGAAACACCAGAATTCACCGACCGGAGAATCACCAACAGACTCAAGGACGGATTCACCAAAAACAGATTCAGGAACTTATTCACGCTTCCCACCGGAGTCCAAACCCGTGCAGAGTTCCTGTACTTCTTACGTTTGTAGGTGAACTCGGCCATCCGCTGCAGATCCCCCAGAGCCGCTGACCCGTTCTTCTCCTCGTGGTCGACCAGCAGGTCCATCTCCGACTCCGTCAGAAACTCCGCCATCCCCCCTCGGCTCCGCCGGGCTCGTTTCTTGGGCGTCGGCGACAGCGACTCGCAGTCCTCGTCTTCGTCCTCCACGATGGGGGTCAGGATCGGGGCGGCGCCGGCAAAACGTCCCTCCATGGCGTCGTTCATCCGGTAGAACCACGGCCAGGAGCTGGGATTGGTCTCCACGCCTCGGGCGGGAAACTTCAGCTCCTGGAGGAGACAGAGGAGTCAACCACGACCCGGTCCTCCGCGGAGCGACCCGGTCCTGAGGTGGGCGGACCTACCTTGTACCTCCTCTTCAGGTTGTCCCACTTCTTGGCCAGCTGGTCGGTGGTCAGCTTCCCCTGAAGACCCAGCTCGTACAGAATGGCTCTGCAGAAGGAACGTCATCATCTTCATCAGTGACGTCATCAGTCCGTACACTTCTGGATCAGAGACAGCTGTCAATCATCTGAACTCACCTCCAGGCCGGTTTGGCTGAATGTTTCCTGCCGGTGAAGAGCGCTTCGTTTGCAGCTCGGAGTTTGATCATCCTCTCCGTCTCCGGTTCCGTCACTGCGGAGACAAAGAACAGCTGGAGCGGTTCTGGAGGACCGATGGTTCTAGACTACGACATCCGTCCAGATTACAGCAAGTCCAAAGTCCGAGTCCGGGTCTACAGTCTGAGTCCAGAACCTTAGTCAGCCAGGTGGATCTGCCTACTTTTGTAGGAGCACTCGGACATCCTCCTCCAGCCCATGGGGACTCCCTCGGTGGGCGGAGCCTCCGCGTGGACCACCCCGTCGTCCTCTGCGGTTTCCGCCGCCACCGTGTCCTCCATCTCCGTCTTGATGAGGAACTCCAGGATGTCGGTGTTCTCCTGGGACTGGCTGGACAGGCTGTTGCCGCGGTGACCGGCGTTGCCGGACGTGTCGGGACTCAGCACCAGGTTGCTGTTGTAGAGGCGACCCTGCATGGCCTCGTCCATGATGTGGAACCAAGGCCACGACTCCACCACCCCCCCCATGTGGTCCTGGCCCTGGTAGGGCTGCTTCAGGTCCTGGAAAAGGAACACAGCGACCGCCGCAGGCTCACACGGGAACGTACACCACCAGAATCTTTGAATTAGAGCTGAAACAATTAATCGAAGACTTAAAGTGTCTCGTTATCATCATAGTCGTCGTATATTCAGGTTCAGAGGGGGTTCCTGAACGCAGCACGGCGCTGCACATGCAGCAGCAGGAAGCAACAACCTTCAGGAGGAAGTATTCAGAGTTCAACGTCAGCACCGTTAACGTGACCGCTGGTACGGGAACATCTGTGATGTCACCATGGAAACCTGAAACTGGAGCAGAGAAACAGCAGATCTTGAAGAACTGAATCTCCAACACGTCTGTGTTCCTGAGCCCACGCAGTGATTTCCACTGGTTCCTCTCCTCCTCTGTGAGCAGCACGTGTTGTCATGTTTGGAGAACCCTGTTACCGTGGCGACAGAGTTCAGGTGGTTCTCTGAAACAAACCGACAAAGAGGGACGAAGAGCACACAGACTAAATACAGCTGGGAGGGAAGGACAACGAGAGACAGGTGAAACTAATCAGGGGGCGGGGCCAACAATCATACAAAAGACAGTAACTGAAACAAAGACAAGACACAAGAGGTGAGTCAAAGAAAACCCACCTGGTGTCTCCTGACCTGACACCTTCTTCGGTCTCGGATGGTGAAGCTCCGCCTCCTCTTGAAACGTGATGTCATCAGAACACGTCGCCCGGCTCGTCGCTTCATCGCCGTAGACTTTCTGAAGACTTTCAAAGGTCTCTGTCGACCGTCTACAGAGTTTGACACACATGATTCTGTGGTGGAAATCACTGCACGGGCTCAGGAACACTTGTGAGCTGGTGTGTTTTCTTTTTCCCAAAAAGTTTGACCCCACAATCTGCTGTTTCTCCGCTCCAGTTTCAGGTCCGTGGTGACATCACTGATGTCCACGTACCAGCGGCCACGTTAACGTGTTGTTGCTTCCCGCTCCGTGTTGCTCGCCGGTCGCCGACGACAACGTTACCTTGTACTTCGTCCGCAGGTTGTCCCACTTTTTGGCGATCTGGTCCGCGGTGAGCTTCCCTTCGAGCCCGAGGCCTTTGAGGATGGTGCTGAGGACACAGAGGAGGAAACAAACGCTCAGCGGAGAGCAGAACTCGCTCACACCGATGTCTGCTGTAGAAGAACCCGGACCTGGTTCTGGTCCCGGTCCCGGACCTCCTCCTCCTCCTCTTCATCACAGCTCCCTACCTCCACGCTATCTTGGCCGAGTTCCTCTTCCCGGTGAACAGAGCCTCGTTGGACGCCCTGTACTCGATCAGTCTCTTCACATCCTCCTCAGTCACTGAAGGTGGAGGGGTCAAAGGTCAAAGGTCAGCAGGTAGCAGCATGCTCAGGTAAATCATAACAGTGCCGCGTGGCTACTCACTCTTGTAGGTGTTCTCCGGGAACTGAGGCAGCGGGTTGAGGCTGGGCTCCATGCTGATCATGGAGGAAGAGGGTCTGTAGGGCCAGGAGGGAGGAGACAAGGAGGGAAGGAAGGAGGGAAGGAGGGGAGGAGGGACACGGGGAGATAGGAGGGGAGGGGGTGCGCTGGTATCCAGGCCCGATGCTAACTACATCCGCGGGCGCATCCTGCAGGTCTACCGGCTCCGTCCGTCCCGCCGCGGCGCTCCTTCGTCCATCATGCAGGTCCGACCGGGTGGAGATTTGTACCGGGACCTCTGACCGGCCGGCGGTCCGCTGTCCCCGCCGAGGCGAGCTCCCGGTACACCGTTAACAGAAGCGGGCAGCTAGCTAGTTAGCTCGGGCAGCTAAACCCCGAACAACAAACCGACACGGGAGCCGACGGGCCTCCCGCCACGCAGCGACACCGGTTTCCGTTACCGTGGGCCGATTCGCGCCTCCGCTGCCTGACGGTGTCCTCTGTCATCGCCCCTCGAGGCGCGTGGACGTGTAAATAAAACCGTTACCGATAACGGGAGCTAGCCTGCCTTCCGTTTACGGTAGTCTGGGAGGAGGGTGCGTTCGATATAACTCCGCCCAGGCCTGGCCGGCAACCACGTGACACCGCGCGGCGGGCGGGATGGACGTAAACAAACACGCCTTGTACACTTATACTATATATACATTCTCCAATAAGTCCAGAAATAATGTACTTGTATAAAGGAAAATAAACACGACAGGTCTTGTTTATGAGTGGAGGATTTATTTCAGTTTACTTTTAACAACCTCAATAATTATTTTCTAATAAAATTCTTGTCCAGTTTGTCTACTTTCTATTTAGATGATGTTTTCTGTTTTATTGCTGAACCACGGTGGACCAATGAAATATCAGTCAATAAAGTTTGTACTTTTATTTCATTATTAACATTTTCAATCCACCAACCAAATGTTTTAAATGTTAATTATCAGGATAAACTGCTCAGTTTGTTGAGAGTTGTAGTTGTTGGAGTGAGTTTCTGGTGGTTGTGATGTTTTCAGGTGTCTGGTTCGAGCTCTCCTCTGTCGCCCTCTGTCGCCCTCTGTCGGCCTCTGAGGCCACTGCAGGGTGAACCTGCTCTCAGCATCCTGCAGCACCAAGTCAGTGGCAACACATTCACATAGCACATCACCGGAAACGCCCTTTCAAAATCAAAGTCTTCTTAGTCATTCAGATTCCAAGAAAAGTGTGCTGCACATCAAACTGCCAAATGTCACAAACTTTTTCCTGATTTATTGTTGAATCATCTTCAAGTTACAGATTTCAACACAAAAACGTATTAATTTCCTGTAACACTGCAGAGTAAATGTGTAAAAGGGTACGTTAGTGTTTTATTTTGAAGGTCAGGACCGGAACCTGCGCCTAGTGTTTTACTTTGACACGGTCCCCGTCTGCAGTGTCTGAACATCCTGATGTTGAACGATGAAGTCGGAATAAAAACCATTAACGGTTTATACCTGATATCACCGGAGCTACTGCCACCTGCTCAGGTAACGTCACGTGATTAGCCAGTAAAATATGTGCACGTTCGTCGGTGTCACATCCGGAGACACGCGCTCGTTGTTGTGGTGACTTTGATCGTGCCATCACATGAATCTATCACGTGATGATTTAAAACCAAAGCTTTTCCTCTGACGGTCCTGTTGTTATTTCGGTTTGTTTCAAGGAATGTTTCAGGATGTACATATTCACCTTGTTTTCACCGTAAACAGGGGGGAGGGGTGAGAGAGAGGGGGGGGGCGGTCAGCGGAGGAAGTGTTGATCTCACATCCCGTTACAAGCAGGTTGTTCTGTTGGACTTAAATGTTACAGAACAAACATTAGACAGAAACACTATAATTACACTAAAATCTGAGCGAAAACAAGGATGTTTACAAACAAACAAAACAAAAAGGCAACAAATAAAAGGAGAAACAAGGAAGTAAACAAACGAGGAGCAACAACAGATTTGATTTTTCGATTTTCCATCAATGTAAGGGACTTCAGTTCTTTTAAACGTGTTTTCTGTGAGCAGCATCATGTTGGCCAGGAAGGGCCTCCTGCCGAACGGCTTCCTGCTGACCCGGCTGGCGGAGGACCACAACCAGCCAAACCGCAACCGCTTCAGATCCCAGAGAGCCCGCTTCATCACCAAGAACGGATCCTGCAACGTGGCCCACAAGAACATCAGGGAGCAGGTAAGACCAGCAGACCTGAAGGTCGCGTCTCCCAGGAGGTCCCTGCTCACGGTTTGGTTATCATCATTTGGGGCCGTTCGATACGGTCCCTGAGATATGATGATACGGTCCCTGAGATATGATGATACGGTCCCTGAGATATGATGATACGGTCCCTGAGGGTCCCTGAGATATGATGATACGGTCCCTGAGGGTCCCTGAGATATGATGATACGGTCCCTGAGATATGATGATACGGTCCCTGAGATATGATGATACGGTCCCTGAGGGTCCCTGAGATATGATGATACGGTCCCTGAGATATGATGATACGGTCCCTGAGATATGATGATACGGTCCCTGAGATATGATGATACGGTCCCTGAGATACAAAAAAAGATTTTGTTGTTCTCTGTAATCCGAGCCGGTAAAACCACGTAGATATTAAACAGAAAAGGGCCCGAGAGCAGAGCCCTGAGGAACTCCATGTCATTCACAGAA
This sequence comes from Brachyistius frenatus, assembly GCF_029030835.1. Lineage (NCBI taxonomy): Eukaryota > Metazoa > Chordata > Actinopteri > Embiotocidae > Brachyistius > Brachyistius frenatus. The sequence continues at coordinate 108,286 of NW_027210977.1, forward strand.
ACTGGAGGTCTGTTCCACAAACGAAAAACACGGGGAGACGAAACCTGTAATGGGAGGAATGGGGTGATACGATGAGGGAGGAGGTGAAGGAGGTGATACGATGAGCCTAAAAAGAAGGAAACACACAAACTAGATACGCTGAGGAGAGGAGAACAATGAGGGACAGGTGAATGTGATTCATAACGTCAGCAGGAAAACGTGAGGATTACAAAATAAAGCAGGAAACAGAAGAATGTAGGCTGAAATGTTTCTCTCTGAAACGTACAGTGGAAGTCGAGTCACATCAAATGGAAACATTCAGGTAAAGTGCAGATGAATTTCAGCTGCGTAGAGTTCCTGGTGACCTCCCGGTCCGGTTCTCCATGTGTTCCAGGGTCGGTTCCTGCTGGATGTCTTCACCACCATGGTAGACCTGAAGTGGCAGCACTCCCTCCTCATCTTCACCTCGGCCTTCCTCTGCTCCTGGATGCTCTTCGCTATGATCTGGTGGCTGCTGGCCTTCGCCCACGGAGACCTGGAGCCCCGTGACCCCACCGGCAAGTCGGGCCCCGCCCCCTGCGTCACCGCCATCCATTCCTTCACCTCCGCCTTCCTCTTCTCCATCGAGGTCCAGGTGAGCAGAAGTCCGCCCGCCGACCGGCGCAGGTGTCCGCCGTGTCTCTGAACGCTGCCTCCGTCTCCAGGTGACCATCGGGTTCGGCGGCCGGATGGTGACGGAGGAGTGTCCTCTGGCCATCGCCGTGCTGATCGTGCAGAATATTCTGGGCCTGATCATCAACGCCGTGATGCTCGGCTGCGTGTTCATGAAGACGGCGCAGGCCAACCGGCGCGCCGAGACGCTCATCTTCTCCAGGAACGGCGTCATCGCGCCTCGAAACGGACGACCCACCTTCATGTTCCGGCTCGGAGACCTGAGGAAGAGTATGATCATCTCCGCCACCATCCAGCTGCAGGTGACCAGGACCGGTTAACTAGAATCAACACGGTTAACTAGAATCAAGACGGTTAGTTAGACTAAAGCCGGTTAGTTAGACTGAAGCCGGTTAACTGTCTGGTTGTCAGGACTTGCGTTGCCCCTGCAGGTGATCCGGCGGACGGTGACGGCGGAGGGCGAGGTGATCCCGGTGTGCCAGCTGGACATCCAGGTGGAAAACCCTCTGAGGAGTAACGGCATCTTCCTGGTGTCTCCTCTGATCATCAGCCACACCATGGAGCGGGGCAGTCCTCTGTACGAGCTCTCCGCCCAGTCCCTGGCCTCCGAGGACCTGGAGATCATCGTCATCCTGGAAGGTGAGACCTCGGTAACGATGTCCGTCGGGCCACTGCCGTTCTGAGGACGATGACTTAATGATGTCCTTCCTGGTTCAGGTGTGGTGGAGACGACCGGGATCACCATGCAGGCTCGCACCTCCTACACCCCGGAGGAGATTCTGTGGGGGAGGCGCTTCGTCTCCATCATCACGGAGGAGGACGGCCGGTACTGCGTCGACTACTCGAAGTTCGGCAACACGGTTCCGGTCCGGATGTCGTCGCTCAGCGCCAAGGAGCTGGACCAGACCAGAGGAGTCCAGGAGGGCACGTCGGACGCCCAGCTGCAGGGCTGGGGGTTGGTCCGAGCCCGCAGGGGAGGTTTCCGCAGAGGAGGGCGGGGCTGCCACGACTCCGCCCCTGAACCCTGGTACGCCCAATCGGAGAAAACAGAGAAGGAGGCGGAGCAGAAGGGACAGAAGAAGGTGCAGCTGGAGGTGATTGGACGGCAGAGTGAAGAGGACGGATTCGGAGAGATCAGTGACTGAAGACGGACTCCGTTGCTTTAACTTCCTGATTCCAACCAACCTCAGAAACGTCTGAAACCTCGTTAACTGTTTCAGAGTCAAAATCATCACTGAGTTCCTCACGTTAACGTAACCGCTGGTACGTGAACATTAGTGATGTCACCATGGAAACCTGAAACTGAAGCAGAGAAACAGTAGATTTTGGGTCAAACTTTGGGGTAACAGAAAACCTTTAAATGTTAAAACCAAAAGTTCCTGAGCCCATGTGGTGATTTCCATGACAGAATCATGGCTGTTTTTAAAGCAGCGCCGCCTGGGGGCCTGAAGATCACAGACAACATCAGATTTTGGGTCAAACTCTAGAGATCAACACACAAAAAGAACTAAAACAGCCCCGATTCTGTGGTGGAAATCACTGCATGGGCTCAGGAACACTCGGATGCACGGGTCATGTTGAAGATTTTCTGATCCCCAAAAATTTTACCTAAAGTCTGGCGTTTCTCTGCTCCAGTTTCAGGTTTCCACAGTGACATCACAGATGTTAACGTACCAGCGGCCACGTTAACGTGTGGAACGACACTCTGAACACTTCATGTTGTTGCTTCCTGCTGCTCCGTGTGCATCACCGTGCTGCATTCAGGAACACTCAGAACTTATTGATCGACCACCGTATTCGCACTAAAGCTGTAGCTGCTGTTAGCGGACGATTCTCCCACAATACAATGCACAAAAGAAGCATGAAATAAATGTTGAGTTTAATGTTCTGAATGATTTTCTGTCAGTAATAAAACTCATTCATTCCGCTCAGTATTTAAAACAGACCGAAGGAGTTTTACTTTGTGCATCTCATTTAATCTGAGTCTCTGGGAATATTTTGTGTCGACTTTGTCGTTTGTTCGTCTCGTCTTTGATTATAAATCCTTTAGTCACATGAACGGTGTTTGTGTAGATTATTATATTGTCGATAAAAGACGATATTTATATTCTGCCGTCGTGTTTCCTGGTTTAGAAAATGATCTTCAGTTTGTATTTATGATGTTTAATAAATGTGTTTTTTAGTATTTTGTTTTAAGCTTTGTTGTGTTGAGGAAACCTGACATCGTTTGGGGTGTGACAGCGTGCTGCCTCCACAGGGTGGCGCACTTCCTGAAATCTGTAAAAACTCCTCACAGGTTCCCTAAAACCGCTGCAGACGTTGTCTGTTTTGGACTATTTTTAGCGGCGGATGGATCCACAGTCACTGTTCCAAAAAAGAAAAGTAGGTCATGAGACAGTTGTTCATTTCTTTTGTTGTGTTTATTGTTACAAAACTGAAAATTAGCGAACAAAGACTAAACCTGAGACTGAAAACAAACCGCAGCACTCAGTTTAGTTCATGTTAACGTTAAAAACAACCGCTGGGATCCCGAAACAAGAAAAACCACCGGGGCCGTTCAGATCCAATACCACCAGATGCCCAGCAGGGAGCCGGCCAGAGCCAGGATGGGCATCGCCTTGGTGACGGTGTTGCCAGAGTTGCACAGGTTGCTGCTGCAGCATCGGTAGGTGAAGCCGGAGATGGCCGGGAACATCTGGCTGAGCCGAGAGTTATCGCAGTCCGTGTAGCGGATGCACTGACGGATTGTCTTCCCACCTGGACATCAAACACAAACAGCCGATTGGACGACTGAGACGGACTTCAAAATAAAAGAGAAAATGAAATACTACTCAAGGAAACAAGAGAAAGAAGAAAACTAGGAAAGAAATTCGAGAGAAAATTAAAGAAGACGAGAAATAAATGAAAGAAAACAAAGTAATTAGAAACTCCAGCCGTGATGAACATTCAGCCAAATAAAAAGTGAAATAAATCGAGTGCTGGAAAAGTTGAAACTTTCATAGAAATGTTCATTAAAAAGTTGTTAAAGCTGCTGTATGTAGGTGTGAAATATTCAGACAATGACGCCCCCTAGTGGTAAAATAACACTCCAACAGGGAATCCACCGTGTCAGTGAGGTTGTTTTATTTGTGTAACGATACTTAAAATTCACCTTTTACCAGAGAAACAAGACATGTGCATGAAATATAAATAAAATAAAAAGGAGACATTTCTCTGTCATGGTGATGTTTGCGTGGTGAGGTCAGAGGTCAGAGGTCAGGTGCTGTGTGTGGTTGAACTGACCTCGCTCGCTCAGGGAGATGCAGGAGTCTTCGTAGGTGCACTCCTGGACATTCTGGCAGCGTCCGGTGTAATCAGAGCACTTATAGCAGCGAAGTCCAGAACCTGCAGAGAAAAACAGGTTTTACTTACTTACAGGAAGTGAAGTTTGTTTTATTATTGTTCAGCTCGCCCAATAAGAAAGAAAACGAGTTGTTTGTTCTGGTTCGGACTTTTCTGTTTCGTAGTCTTCAGGTCAGTCTGGGTTTAGTGCTTCCTGTTGGACCTCTTGTGTCTCGTCTTTGTTTCCCTTCATGCCATTTTGTTTGATTGTTTTCCCTGAGTCATCTGTCCCTCGTGGTCCTCCTCTCCCTCGTGTATTTACTCCCCGTTCTCCTTCCTCATCCCTCCAATTCTCCTTTTGGATCCAGCCCGTGCACACTCACACACCTTAACTTTACAACTTTAACCACAATTCAGCATTGTTAAGTCAAACATTTCATTAATGTTTTAGCCGATAAAAGGAAACTTTGTGGTTATTGATCAAATTAAAGTTATTAAAATGCCACAGATTGATAACGGTGTGTTTTTAAAGAGCTGAAGCACATCGAGCTCCTCCAGCTGTCACGTTAAGAAAAACATTGTTCACGCTTATTATGATCATTTTACTGAAATGATTCAGCGTCTCCGGACAAAAGTCAGATTCACTTTAAACTCTTTAAACTTCTAAGATGCTCAAACAGTCAAACTGTTATCGATGAGAGGAAGTGAGTGAGCTCTGAAATACGTCGCAAATTATTAAACTCCTTAACAGGAATCTGAACTGCAGCTTTTATCTGCCGGAATATTTTCCTCTGGACGGATTTCACCTGAAGTCTGTCGTTGGTAAAGAAACGTTTCAGGAACGTTTCAGCAGCTCGGAGACGTTCCGGTCCAACTCACCCACATGAAGCATCCCGAGCCAGACGAGCAGGACCAGACCGAGGGGTTGCCGCATGTCGTCTCCCTGGAAACCAGAGGGAAGGCTGAGGTGAGAGCAGCAGGAGCAGCAGCAGGAGCAGCAGGAGGAGCAGCAGGAGCAGCAGGAGGAGCAGGAGGAGCAGAGCGTCCGGCTCGGTTTGCTGTCCGGTCTGTTCCACTGTGACCCGAAGCAGACGGCCGTCGACTGAGAGCAGCTCTTTGTCCGTCACACCACAAAGACTCGCTGTGCAGCCAAACCTCCTCCCTCCTCCTTTTTCTCCTGTTCCTCCTCCTCCTCACTGATGCTTTTATTGAGGCTGTCCTCCAGTGTTGGTGTCCGCTGCTCTTTAAAGACACACATGATGTTTTCATGTGTAAAAATGTTTTAAGTCCCAGACGTCCAGAGGAACCTCCTCCAATCCCCTCAGGACTGTTTCCTCCTCCTTCTCCTCCTCTTCCCCCCTCCCCCCCTGTGGGAGGAACCAGCGTTGGTTTGGTATTTGTTTTTGTGTGATTGCATCGCTCTGATTCAATCACACTTTAACCTTTGAATTTCATCACAAAGACTCGTTTCTATTTTAAAGGGTTAATTTAAGTGTTTGTAACTTCACACCAACGGTGTCTTCTGCCTGAAGGTGTCTTCAGCCTGAAGGTGTCTTCCGCCTGAAGGTGTCTTCAGCCTAAACGTGTCTTCAGCCTAAACGTGTCTTCCGCCTGAAGGTGTCTTCAGCCTGAAGGTGTCTTCCGCCTGAAGGTGTCTTCAGCCTGAAGGTGTCTTCAGCCTGAACGTGTCTTCCGCCTGAAGGTGTCTTCTGCCTGAAGGTGTCTTCCGCCTGAAGGTGTCTTCAGCCTAAACGTGTCTTCAGCCTAAACGTGTCTTCCGCCTGAAGGTGTCTTCAGCCTGAAGGTGTCTTCCGCCTGAAGGTGTCTTCCGCCTGAAGGTGTCTTCAGCCTAAACGTGTCTTCCGCCTGAAGGTGTCTTCCGCCTGAAGGTGTCTTCCGCCTGAAGGTGTCTTCCGCCTGAAGGTGTCTTCAGCCTGAAGGTGTCTTCCCCCTGAAGGACGTCCGATCACCACATCTGGAGGAACCCTTCCTGCAGCTGGTTTTCCATCCAGAACGTCTCCGTGTTCGAGACTCTGAACCTTTAACAAACATGTTTGATGGACTCGTGCAGAATCATCGAGGTTTATGTGAGCAGTGACGAGGTTGTTTACACTGAACCAAGTTTCTATTAAAAACCCCGATGAGCACGTTGAACCGTTTTAACCGTCACGGTAACGCGGCTCGGGTCGGGTCGGGTCGTCTATCGGTCCCGGCTCGTGACAGACGGAGCGTCAGCTGCCGCTCACAGAGGAGCGTCTGTCCTGCGTCCAGCTGCCGGAGCATCGAGGCCTTTTGTCCCCGCGGAGCATTCATCCAGCAGCCGAGGACCGACACCGACACCGAGCTCCCCTCCGACCCACTTCTCATTTATAAACTGGAAATGTTTCCGTGACCTTTGACCTCATCCCAAAACATTCTCCTCTTGCCACAGTGACCGTAAACGTCATCATCAGGAAACCAGAGAGGAGAAACACTTTCAACACTTTCAACACTTTCAACACTTTCAACACTTTCAACACTTTCAACACTTTCAACACTCATATGAAACCTCATCATCTGCCTTTTGTTCAGTGTGATGACGTCAGACTCCAGCAGCTGCACACAAAGATCACTTCATGCAGACGGACAAAGACGTCACAGTTTCACACACACACACACACACACACACACACACACACACACACACACTCTCACACACACACACACACACACACACACACACTCACACACACACACACACACA
>NW_027210977.1:120000-192500 GCF_029030835.1 Brachyistius frenatus
ATTTTGCATGTCTTTGTTTTTGTGGTCATTTTGTGTCTTTTTAAGGGACATTTTAGATGAACAATGTTTTCCCAGCGGTTCTCAACTGCTGCGTTGGATGGAACCACCACAGCCGGTCGTCCACAAACACCATGAACATCCCAGAGCTTCGTTATCCCGCCGAGCCGGTGCAGGAAGCAACAACCTTCATGACGACAGTCTGAATACTTCCTCCTGAAGGTGGTCGCTTCCTGCTGCTCCGTGTGCGTCACCGTGCTGCGTTCAGGAACACTCGGAACTTATCGATCCCCCATCGTATCTCTTTAATGATTCCTGTTTGATAAACATGGATTGTTGATTTTGCTCAATATTGTTCTGGAGAGAACCCGGTTCTACGAGTCAATACGAGACAAACGGACTGTTTATGTTTGGGTTTGTGTATTTTATTGGCCGTTCATCATAAATCTTTGTTGTCTGTTCGTCTTCCTGCAATCTCAATGAACTCATTTCTATTTTCCAGATTAACTGAGCTTCTAAATATTTCCATGTAGGCTGGATGTAGAACCAGTACTCTGCTGGTTCTGTCAGATGTCAGGGTAGAACTCCATGTTGACGTCGACGCTGTGCAGGACCGACTTCTGGTCAGCACCCGACATCCTGTTCAAAACCTCGGCTGAGAGCGAGTAGCTGCTGCCGGACTTCTCCTCGAACCAGCTGTCCAACGCTCGCTTCCCGTCGAAGTTAGCGATGGGCGGTCCGTTCACCGCCACGGTCAGCAGGTCGTTCATCTGCTCCAGCGTCAGCCGGGAGCGATTGTTCTTGCACATCTTCTGCAGAGAGCCTCGGCCTTTGTCGCAGCAGGCCGTGGAGCTGGGCAGGACCCTGATGACCTGCACGATCCGGTTCAACAGAGGAAAACGCTGCTTGTACCTGCAGATGTGACCGATGACTTCCTTGAAGCCGTTCATGCTGTAGTAGTCGGCTTTCAGATCCTTCCACTCCACCACCAAGCTGCCCCGGGCCTCCTGACCCGCGGAGGGAATGGACTCCAGGTGGTTGAATATGACCTGGATTTCCTCGTCCCCGTAGGCCTGCAGGTCGTCGTGGTTGTGAGGCCAGGTGGACAGGTCCAGCACCTTGCAGGCTTTAGCAAACGAGCGGCTGTGCAGGTCCAGCCTCTGAGACAGGATGCCTTGGCTCTTGTTGCAGATCTTTTCTCGGATGGACTGAAACTTGGACTCTGCAACGCGGAGGTTCTTCAAAGCGACGCCATTGAAGCTTTCTCTGAAGTTTTCCTCGAACTCCTGCAGGTATTCTCCGGGGCAGTCCACCAGCTGGCCTATCTCCTGAATGGCCTCCTCTATCTTGGCTTCCACGTGCGACACCAGCAGGTACTCTCCCTGGAAGGTGAAGGCTAATCGTGAGAGAACAGCGATGATGTCCAGCAGGAAGTAGATGAGTTTCACCGACTGGTAGTCCATGAGGAACTGGAGGAGGGTGAGAGCGATGGCGGCAGCGTCAGCCCTCTGCGTCTGGCTGCTGATCTCCTTCAGGTGCGCGACGACCTCCAGGTAATCCTTGATGAGGGCGTTGAGGACGTTCGGTTCTCCGATGATCCACCGTATGGCCCTGATGTCTCCGAGGAACTCCGTCTCCTCTGACAGCGTCGGAGCGGTGGATCGCAGCTCGGCCATCATGCGAGGCGAGTAGCGGTAGAAACTGAGGAGCTGCTTGAGGTTATTTTCCAGGTCCTCCAAGCAGGAGAGCTCCTTCCCACTGATGGCGTCCAGCACTTCCAAATGAGGCCGATGGATCATGATGGGAAGGCAGAGGACCCAGGGAAAGGTCTTCTGGACAGCTATGTACAAGTTCGCTCTCATTCCTGAGGAGATGTTGGTGCCGTCCACCCCGAGGCCGACCACCAGCAAGTCCTGAAAGCGGAGGCCCAGGACACCGAAGGCACGGTCCATAACCTGCAGATATCCGTCCACGTTGGCCACGCTCAGCCTCTGCATGGACAGGAACTCTGTGTTGGGGGAGCCCTCGTTGGTGATGAACTGGACATAGACGGCCACCATGTCCGAGAACAGGTCGTCGTTTTGGGCGTCCATTATGACACTCAGGAAGGGAGACAGGCGCATCTTCTCAGCCAGATCCTCTTTCAAAGCCCGGCCGATGTGGTGGATGAGGATCTGACAGTCGCCCTCGTTCATGTACTGATCCACCACTTTGAGCTCGCACTTCTTCAGCAGCTCTGCCAGTGGGCGGAGCTCGGAAAAGGGCCGCCCCTCCAGGACCAGGTGGTACGCCGCGTTGAACAGAAGCATCATGTTCTTGCACATTTCCTCGGTCTTTTCCGGGTGCATGCGCAGCTTGTACAGCTGCAGACACTTCTTGTGGAGGTTGCTCTGGCTGTGCAGCTTGATGGTGTGGATTTTGAACTGCTTGGAGCCGATGATGAAGGCGGAGGTGCGGGACGACTGGACGGTGTACTGGCGGCAGACGTGGCACCACATCTCATTCAGGGTCGGCGAGTAGCGAAGGAACCAGAACTTTTTCAGCCACTCCTGCTTGAAGCGGCGAATCCGTCGGCCTCCCGCGGATGAAAGCTTCGACGGATCCTCGGGAGAAATCACGAGATCTGCTACAATCGACTCATCGGCCGAGTCCACGTCCTGGTCGTCTTCATCCAGGACCACCTGAGTGGGCGTCATGGGCTCCATCCCTGCAAAGACAAACTCATTCATTCAAGCACCAACAAAGTCATCCAACCTTTTCATTTCATACATCGGGAACTCTGTGAGGGATTTTGAAATATTTCAACAGCTATTTAGATACGATGTACAGATATTCATGTTCCTCAGATGATGAATCCTGCTGACTTCATTGATTCTCTTATTTTTGTCACGTACAACCAGTCGGTTGACGCTTTTGGCTTTAAGTGAAGCATCTAAACAAATATTGTCCGGATGCTGTGAGGTTTTGTACAGAGGTTCATGGTGCCCGGAGGATGAACTGTACAGAATGGGGCAGCTGAATGTGTGTGCAGGTGCTTATTAAAATTAAATGTACAGTATTTGGGGAATTTCCAGTAGAAATACTAACATTAAAGACAAAAACATTCAAAGAAATCCTGACACAGAGGAAGACTCGCTGCCCTCACCGTCGTTTTTCTAACCCACCTTGAAAGTCCTCGATGGGGCCCTGCTCAGGGTGCGGGGGATTCTGGTCCGGTTTGGGTCGGGTCTGCCCAGACATCGAAGCACCGTCTGCCGGTCCTCTTCTGAGACGGGACAGCTCCTCCTCCAGCTCCAGAATCCTCCTTTTCAGTTTCACACAGTTGGGGCAGAAGGAGGTGGAGGGTTCCTCGCGGCTCCGGTTCTCCTCCTCTTTCTCCTCCACCTTCAGGTCGGGAACGGTGAAGCTGCTCTCGGGCGGATCACAGGCCGACACCAGCACCGCTGATTTACACTCACGGGGGAGGCAAGACCGGGACCTGGACTTCCCAGAGTCCTCCAGAGAAGCCTCGAGGACGTCTTTGAAGATGAGGTCGATCTTCTTCCTCTTGGTGGGAGGCTGGCCGTCCGATTCTTCGCCGGGCTGTTTACCGGGGCAGAGTTTGCCCTGCAGAGCCGACTGCAGGCAGGGAGATTTAAAGTCCTTCTGAAGGTTGGGCAGCGCTGCGGGCTTCCTGGGCTCTGGAAGAAAAACGGTTAATCATTTATTCAAAGCAGCAAGTCAAAGAAGACAAAAGGTCAGACTGCAGGAGGTCTTCAATCAATCAACCAACCAAACTTAATTTATATGGAAACTTTCATTAAAGCAGATCAAAGTGTTTTACAGGTGACTCACGAGCTTATTAAGAGTTCAAATGAAACAATCTGATACTGAAACAATACAGAAATGGTGAAACAGCTCCACTTGGTGGAGAACTGAGGTCAGGACTCACAGCAGGAAACATTAAAGGACAACGTCACCCTTTCTTTCTCCTGTATGTGCATGCGGTGCTCGAGTCGTCTGACCTCGTGCTCCAGGTGTGTTTGATGTCACCTGATTGACTCTAAAGTGCTCGTCCTGACTGTGAACACTGTGAATTTCCCACAATGCTCTGCTCTGTACACACCACAGTTCCCCGTCCGGATAAACCTGATGTTCCCGCCTCACCTGAGTCCAGGTTGCGGTCGATGCTCTCCTGAGAAACGCAGTGAAGTCGTCGGATGTAGTCGTCGCTGTACCAAACCCTCAGCTTCTCTCCGGCCGCCGGCCGCCGGCAGACCCTGAAGTAGATGTTCTTACCGTGCTGGAACGCCGTCAGGTTCCTGTCGCTGTCCTCCGACGAGGTCCGGACAAACCTGCAGGTCAGAAACACCGACGGTCACGCTTCTATCGCTGCAATCGGAAAGCTGCAGGAAGTTCCAACTTTTTGACCCGATCAACGCTGTTTCTCTGAACTCTTATTGAACGTCTCAGATCCAACGTCCAGCCTTCAGCTCTGCACGACATCCTGCTTTAATTCCTGTAGTTTCTCTTTGGTAGTCGGTCCCTGAATCAAAACTAAAATGACCTGCAGAGTCGGCGAACTTCACCTCATCCAGTTGGCTTTGGTCTCATCGCTGCCGTCGATGGAGCGGTACGCGTCGTTCACGTCAACGATCTGGAACATCGGGACAGAAACGAGACGAAGACAACGGATTGAGAGGCGGACTTTGTTTGAACCGGCGTGACTCCGGCGTCGGACCGGTTAGACTTACGATCCAGGAGAAGAAGCCGGACGACTCGTCCTTGGACACCAGCTCCCCCTCGTACGGACCGAACACCGCCCCCTTCGGGAAGGTCGCATCCACGCAGCGAACATCCACCTCGTCTCCCTCGGCGAAGACCTCTAAGCCCGATGGGACCGTGAGCGCCGCCCTGTTGGCAGAGCCCGGGGCCGCGGGCGTATCAGGGACGAACAGCGGGGGTCCGTGGGACGGACACTCCTTCTGGAAGTAGTCCTGACACTCCTCACAGACTGCAGGACAAACACAGACTTCATCATCAGCATAAAAACAAGTTTATATAAAAACAGAAAGACGTCAAACATCTTCCGTGTTCACGGCTGTTTCAGAAAGAATTCTAGTTCATCAGCTGTCTGACGTGTTCAGAGTTTCAGCATCGAAACGAGCCGACTGACTGCGTTGGATAGAAAATACTTCGTAAAAAATAAAGTGGAGAAATGGAGAAGGTCTTTTTTTTAATGTTCCTGTGAGGCTGATCAATAACAGATTAAATCCTGTATTGACAGTTTGTCGGCCTTCATCTCGAATGTTTTCAATTGGACACATCTGGAAGAAATCAGTTTATATTCTGAACGTTAGATTTAATAACCGGAGTGTTCTTCGTGTGCAGCGAGCTAACCACATGCTAACGGTAGTTTTATGCTCATGTACTTTTTTTTTTTTTTTATATTTGAATGCTAATGTTTGCTTTTTTGTTTGCAAACGTTGGGATTTTTATGATAACGGTAATTTCGTTTTTTCCAAACGTTAAGTTGTATTTTCTGCCAACAATATATTTTTGAATGCTAATAATTAATGTTAATGTTGTTTCTTTTTTTAATGCTAACTGTTTTATCTGTTTTGTTTTTCTGCTCACGTTACTTTTATTGAAGCTGTTTTTAAATATTATTTTTTTTTTTTTATGCTGAATTATTCATAGCATTATGTTCCCAGACAGATATTAACTCACACCAGAGGTCGGACGGCGGCTCGCTCATCGTGGAACCATGTCGACGTCCAGTTCGTCCACTTCACAACCGTCTGAGGAACAAAACACAATCTGAGACAAATAAATAACCTTCATCACAGTTCAGACCTTTACGTCGTTTCATGAAATAACTCGCTGAGGTTCTATTTTGAATTTCCTGATTACCGTCTTGGTAATATCTCGGAAAGCGTCAGCTTCACCGGGCAGCGTTTAGTTTTCAGAAGAACTTTCTCTGAATTAACGTTAAATATAACTCAGAAAAAAACCCGAACATTTGAATATAAAGAGCAAAAACAACGTTTCGTCGTGGCGGCATCATCATGAAACACTGCTCTACAGCGCCACCGGTGGTCATAAACTCCACAGAGCACCTTTAATAGCATCAAATAAAAGCACCAGTTATTATAAGAACTGAGTCCTGGTTGTATTTTTTGCTTTATCTAAACAGACACGATCATTTTAAGGTCTGATTTCTCGAAAGAAAAGAATCCGTTTGAGAGTCGATCAGCATCAGAGTCAGTTTCAATAAATGTCAGACTGATGTTCAGTTGAACTTCAGGGTTTTTCACGTGAACAGCAGCCTGTTTCATCCTCCTGGTTCTGGTCCCGGTCCCGGATGGAGGGTCTCCGGTCCAGAGGAGCCCGGCAGCCCCTCCACTCCGAAGAACCAAAGTTCCTTTAACTTTGTGCGTCATTAGCGTGCGTTTAACGCGTGAAACGAGCGGATCGTCGCGCAGTTAGCGGACGATCCGCGATCTGCGCCACGCTTTCTGCAGGCAACTGGCAATCTGCCTGCTGTTTCGGAAGCCATTTTCACTGGCCACAGTGGCTACCGACACGGACCCACCTTGTGCGGAGACGCAGCGGGGACACGGACCCTCTCTCCCGGGTGCAGCTCCTCTCTCCGTCCCCCTCCCCCCGGCCGCCGACCACCGACCCCCGGCCGAAGCTCCGTGGCTGCCTGCCGATGCAAACTTTGGCGATAATCTTTGCACCGACTCAGTCGCCTCCCCGAGCTGTGACCACCATTTTTTATCACAGGAAATGACATGGAAAAACGGAAGAAAGCAACTGCGCAAAAAATTAAAGTTAACCGAGTGAATTAGCGGCGGGAGTCCGGTCAGAGCGGCCGGAGAGGCGGCCGGAGAGGCGGCCGGAGGCGGCCGGCCCGGCCCGCTGCTCCGTTCATCTGCAGCCGGAGACTCGGTGCTGCCGCCGAGTCCCAGAAAAGTCCAGGACATGAAATAAATAGGAACAGACTTCCTGCAGCTCCACCACAGGACAGTCTACACCTTAAATGCCTGCAGACATCACAGTCACAGTTTAATTCACTGAGTTCAGACAGAAAGAAGGACACCATTAGAAAGACCTCAATACAACAATAAACATAATAATATTAATAAACATAAACAGTTATGGATCAATGAGAAACTTAGCAAGGAGCTCCGAGTCCCTGTGTGGAGTAAACATGTTCACTTTTACTGTTTGGAAGTCAGAGACACAAGAAGACACAAAACAACCACAAAGAGACACAAAACAACCACAAAGAGACACAAAAAAAACTACAAAGAGACAAAACAACCACAAAGAGACAAAAAAAACCTACAAAGAGACAAAAAAACCACAAAGAGACAAAACAACCACAAAGAGACAAAAAAAAAACCTACAAAGAGACAAAACAACCACAAAGAGACAAAACAACCACAAAGAGACACAAAAAAAACTACAAAGAGACAAAACAACCACAAAGAGACACAAAAAAAACTACAAAGAGACAAAACAACCACAAAGAGACACAAAAAAAACTACAGAGACAAAACAACCTCAAAGTGACGTAATGTGACGCCACCATACGTTTCAAAATACTTATATTTATACTTATATATTTTATAAATTATAACTGTACGGATTTAATTGATCTACTTTATTCTGATTAATCTGACTTTTGTTCAATTTATAAAAATGGTGAAAAAACATACATCTTTTTTTTCTTAAATAGTAATAATTTATAATAATAAAACGGAATATGTGGAACATTTATCTGCTTCCATCCATTGAAGCATTTGGAAACGATTTAAATGAGGGATAAACATCTCAAACGAGAAACTTGAAAAGAAGCGGAAAACATTTAGCAGAGGATGGTTTCGATCCATCGACCTCTGGGTTATGGGCCCAGCACGCTTCCGCTGCGCCACTCTGCTCTATGCGGCTCCACCGCGGCAGGACCATATATGAAGGAACACACACGTGCTGCTGCTTTAGTCTCTGACGTTGCCAAGGTTCAATAAACAATCCCTTAAAAAACTTCATTACACTCATATTTCTACTCAGAGGATAATAGTACATTTTTAATTATTAATATTAATTAGTTAAATACTTCAGCCTTCTCGAAGAGTGATGTCTGACCTGTAATTGGAGAAAATATACATCATACGTCGTTATGACTGAGTAAAGAACTGTAAATAAATCTAATCACAGCTGAGAAAGAAAGGAGGGAAATAATAAAACAAAACAAAGGAAAGATTTTAAACTAAAGAGGTTTATATTGTATATCTAGGGACTGTATGAATATTATCTCTACAGTCTGTTGTCCTTTTTGTGTTTTATTTAAATTAAACTTTTTATGCGTTTTATTGGAGATGCATTTATTTCACGTTTGTGGCTTTTTGTCAGTGTTTCTGATATAAAATAAAATAAATGTATTATTGATTTATTCAGTTTTTTTTAAAAAGTGAATCATAAATAATAAGGTGAAACTCAATGGCAGCTTATGGGCGAAAGTTTTTTTTAAAGTCACGACTCGCTCTGCTTTTCACAATTTATTAACAAAATGATAAAATAAATAAATACAAATTGATCAAATGCTCCTAATATCAACTCCTCCCCCATGTTCCCTACAGTATTTCCTAAACACTGCATACAAAGAATTCATCACAGAAGAGGCTCAATACAGAGGTAAGAATCCCACCAGACCAGTCACAATGTCAGGCCAACAGAAGACACATCTGGAACAGAAGTCAAAAAAATAAACACATTCCTTTCCAAAATCATTATGAAAAAATACAAACAATTATACAAATATTCAGATTGTGTAATTACCAATTTACACATTATTCAGCACACCAGGTGAACTTTTTCTTTATTCATATCGCTACAATGCATCTCACCAAATGGAAGATAAAAAAAGACTTCTTTTGTTTTTTGTATTTTTTTTGCACTCAACACACCCCCAATGGAATCAGCTGTGGATGAGGTAAGAAGCTGCAGGTGTACAGTTGGGTCCGGACAGGTAGGATGGATGGATGATGGATGGATGATGGATGGATGATGGATGGATGGATGGATGATGGATGGAGGGTGAGCGGGAACAACAGAGTGATGACGTCATGTATCGACAGAATACTAGAAGGCCACAATCATGACTTGATCGTTTTAAAAATGAAAAAATGAAAAAGACTCAAGTCGGCGTGAATTACCTCACAGCAGCGACCCAGCTAACGCGACTTCCTCGTTAACGCGACTTCCTCGTTAACGCGACTTCCTCGTTAACGTTTTCCGGCTCGGCCGATGTACACGATGCCGACGCAGGAAATCAACGTCCGGACGAGATGCTGCGACTGCAGAGAAATGCTTCCAAACACAAATGCACGTGTGCGCCGTGTTCTTCGGATAAACCCTTTTGGAGCTCGACTGAATCAAACGAGGAACAATTTAGATGTTTTATTTGTATTTTTTTTGCGACCTCACTGCTAGCATCCCGACGTTCAACACGGCGCGTCGGCCAAGTTCAATTAAACGCCAGAACCGAAACCTCGGATGTACTGGGAGGACCGATACGGCGCCGACACTCGGCCTCACCGTCAGTCTGCCCCTGGTGGTCACGGGCGGTATTGCACAGCGGTCATCGGACAACCCAATTTTAGTCTTTCTATTTTAGTTCGTACATCCGAGGCCTTCGCAGCTCCGTCCGTAAAACGCGACGCCGGGAAGAAACGTTTCGACGGCTGCCGCGACGCTCGACATCTGAACTGCACACGTTCGGCATCACGATGCCCGTTCAAAGAAAAAAAGGTGATTTGAGTTTCACATAAAAACAAAAGCAAACGCGTATTAAAAAAGGTTTCGACAAATCCTGTATAAAAATTTGCATAAGAAGGCATGCGCTCCACCGCACTCAGTGGACAGATGTTCTCATTGGGTTGAAGTTTGATCTTTTTTAACGCACACAGGCTCCGGCTCACGCGACCTGATTCAGCAAACTCACCCTTCCTCCCAACAGAAGAGGAACCACAGCACAGAGGAGACGGTGGACCTTTCAAAATAAAACAAAACCAGCTCCCGAGTCCAGCTAGAAAATCTAAGAACCGAAAACCGGCGCGAGACTCAAGACTGCGATTCGTGTTGCTGACAGATCCCGTTTCCGTTCTGATAATAATAATAACAATAATAATAACAATAATACTGGTCAAACCAAAAAGTGCATCACATAAACAGCTCCAAGCGAGACCTCATCATCTTCATTGACAACAAACCCCGGCGGCTCCTCACCAAATGACCTCTGACCTCCGCCAGCGTCTTGCACAGGTTTTTTTTTTTTTTTTTTCCCCAAATGTAAAAACGTAATCACGTAAAAAGGAAAAAACAAAACACATTTAAGGCAACTTCTATATCAAACAACAACAAAACACTATCTGGTCAATTTAAAACGGCATAAATATGAAATGTAGTTTCAACTTGCATTGACTACTGGCAGCCTGAGGTGAACGGACCGGGTTTGTGCTCCGGAGGCTCCTGGGACCAGGGGGGGGGGGATTATCCGGAGGGTTAGTAAGGTTTCTACAAGTCACAGTGCAAGTCAAGAGACAAATATTATCTGCTGTTTGAAGAAAGGCACTCGAGGTACCTACTGTACAGAGGGAAAGGTCCAGTTGGTCTGGAACACAAGTTCGGGCTCTTTGAACGAAAACCTTGTTGAGTGACTGGATGACTACGCTGCTCTATCATGAGTGAACACAGTCTAACATGTTGAAAGAAGAAGAAGAAGAAGAAGAAGAAGAAGAAGAAGAAGAACATCCACCCGAGAAAGCCGACAAAGAACAAAACACACAATGAATGATATTCATAAGGAACCGGGGAATCGCCAGTCGTCTTTTTTCTCTTACGGTTGCATCTCGTTTTTTTTTTCCCGTCCCGTGTTCAGAATTGGCTGAACTGCCGGGTCACGGATCAGAAGTCACACGTGAATCAGACGACACGGTGGCCAAACATGTGGAGACGTTGCGGTTCTCCTGGATCTTCTGAGTGAAGGCAGTTTGTACAGCTGATGTCAGAAAACCAGGCGTCAGATCTGCTGATTCAGTAACAAGAGTCCACGTGATATGAAAAACAAAAACAAAAAAGACACCTGCAACAGCTTATTGTGTCGTCGCCCAACAGCGTGCCCCCCCCCCCCCACCGGGTCGGCTCGGTGAACGGCGCCGGGCCGCGGCGCTGTACGATACTCGGACAGACAGTCCGTCGTTTTTAGGTTTTTATCCGGTCGAGTTTCTCGGCGTCGGCCGTGTTGATCATTTATAGTTTAGCGTCGTCGGTCGGACGCGTTCAGCTCGGACTTCGGAATGTTAAACTCGGAAATGTCCGACTTTCGACGTGAATCAAACGCAGCGCTTTGAGCAGAAAGCTAACGTCAGCACGCTGACATGCTCACCGTTGATGCTAATTCCCGGTTTCCGCATTAGCGTGACGTGAACTTCGTCGTCCGCCTGCCGACGGTCCGAAGTTTTAAGTTCGAGTCGGCGGCTCTCGGCAGAAACCGCGAATTAGCCGTAAGAAAGCCAGCTAGCGGTTTAGCAGATATAATATTTACCACGTCTTACCATTGTAGTATAGCATGTTAGCATGCTAATATGAGCTAATTAGCAGTAAACACAGCGTCCAGCTGAGGCCGACGGGAATGTCATTAGTTCAGAAGGTATTTGGTCAAAAAGCCGAAGTGTTGGACACATTTCAACGAGCTCGTGGCGTCGCTCGACGTCCAGTCAGAGGAGTCAGAAGGAATCTTCCTCTGGGGAACACGAACATCGGAGCGACAGCTAACATATTTCAGTCTGGACCAAAAGTTGGACCGACGAACCGGCGGACCGACTTCGACACCTTGGCGGCGACTCGGGGGGGCGAACACGCGTTTGGACGACTGAAAGTAAAATCAACAACGTTCCAATACAGCAAAAGGAAACAAAACAAAAAAACAAAAACAAATTCCAGCACAACCAGAGGCACCATTAAGAACAGACCAGAGGTGGTTATTGCCCCGTTACCCAACGAGAA
This sequence comes from Brachyistius frenatus, assembly GCF_029030835.1. NCBI lineage: Eukaryota > Metazoa > Chordata > Actinopteri > Embiotocidae > Brachyistius > Brachyistius frenatus. The sequence goes on from NW_027210977.1 coordinate 132,052, forward strand.
GCCAGAAGTCATGATCGGTTCACCAGACAAACACAGACCCCAACCGACAGCCACCAAGCCAACGAGGAACAGCATCGCATTTCAGCCCAGACATGCTCCAGAAAGAAAAGAGATGCTCGGGACCGACCGGGAGGGACGGAGGGTTTCTGAAGCCCCAAAAAATAAATAGCAACTAGACTTGAGCCTTAATGTCAGACGGAGGGTTCGATTCACCTCCTAGAAAAATATTGGCAATGTGGGGATAAGTCACATCACAACAAAGAGATGCATACTCTGTTTAATTCCATATTAACATACAAAAAGCTCTTCAGCACTTCTTTGTAATGCAGCAAGCTTGTGCTTTAATCTCGGGATTTGTGGTGTCGTCCTTCCAGATCCGTCTACAGGAGCAGGTTCGACCGACAAATCCCTCCATTTCAAGGACAAAAAAGTTCCTTTCATGTTATTGTTTAATAAGCTCTCCTGTCGCAGTCTGGGAACTTTCCAATTTCTGAAATGGTCGCATCGATATCTTACAACGCCAATGATTTGATCTTTCAATACAGTAAGTGGACTCGTCCCTGCTGAATTTGGATACAACATCATTTTGGCAGTTCACAATTCAACAGAAATGCACGTAATGCAAAGATCACCACTTCAAAGAGAGGATTCCTTTTTGTGTTGATAATGCCAGTCCAGCAGGTTCAGGAACAGAAAGCACTTATTCTGAAGACTAGGAAGACCTGAATATCTTTTCCTATAAAAAAGAAACACAGCCCAGATATAGTTTTTTGTGTGTGTTGACATTGCAATATTGCAATTTCACATTTAGTGCTCACAGTTGACACACACTTGACTCACGAATGAAAACTCAATCACTACACTTGACCAACACCACTGAAAACATCTGTTAGGCTACCGCGCCCGTTCGCCCTCGTTCCTCCGGACCTGCTGAACGCGACGCCCGGCGTCTTTTCTGCCTGAGCTCAGGGATCCAGGTGGAGGTGGGGTGGGGTACCGGGACTGGTGGTTGCTGGGTAACGTTTTGGTCACCGGGGGACTGGGAGAGGGAAGGTTCTCCAGTCAGCTGGGTTTAGGGGACCTGGGAGGGGGAAGTCAAAAGAGTCGTAAGTCGATGGAAAAGTTTCCGTTTAAAGGCTTCGAACGACCTCAACGACGCTGTAAACATTGGTAACGTTGGTAACGACACTTTGACCTGAAACGAGCGGAAGTCTGCTGGGCCGACGGAGGAATTCGCGTCGTTTCGTTCGCAGACCTGTGAAGGTCCGATCGGGTTCTAGTCGCTGTGGGACGTTTACGTCGTCACTTGATGGGGAAGTCGGTACGTTTCAATTCCGAGTGTCCAACACTGTTTGTAACTTTAGGAAACCGAGACATCGGTTTGTCGGGGTAGCGTTCGTTTCGTAGGTCGTTGGGGTTCCGTGGAGATGCTACGCTGGATTGTCGGACTGGAGATCAGTTCTGATTCTGTGGACCGTGGAAGGTCCCTGCTTCGTATTCCGTGTTGGTGATGTCGGTCTGAAGGTGTCGGTATTTCAACAGAGACTGAAAACGGTCTTCACGCGACACCTTTACAATGTCAGAAATACTTCTGACCCACAATTTCTGCAACTTTACCAAACCAGCAATCCAACAAGGTCTTCGGGGACAGACTGTCCAACGGGGTGTCCAACAACAATATCTCTAAAATTCAGTTACTTTATTGAATTTTGGAGGTTTTTTTTCAATCGTTGGTTGCCACTAAGAATTTTTATATTTTTCTTAAACTGATAAGACAACTGACAAGAACCCGATTTAATTTTTCTGTAAAGACCTAATTGTTCACCCCTTAAAAACCTGAAACTATTCGTCCGACCTTTGAGTGTTTGAAGCATACTGAACCCTTTAGGTTCGCACAGGGAGTCGTTGGACTATTGTTGGAATGTCGTTGGATTATTATTGGACTGTTATTGGACTATTGTTAGAATGTCATTGGACTATTATTGGACTGTTATTGGACTATTGTTAGAATGTCATTGGACTATTATTGGACTGTTATTGGACTATTGTTAGAATGTCATTGGACTATTATTGGATTATTGTTGGACTGTTATTGGACTATTATTGGACTGTTATTGGACTATTATTGGAATGTCGTTGGACTATTGTTGGACTGTTATTGGTATATTGTTGGAATGTCGTTGGACTATTGTTGGACTGTCGTTGGACTGTTATTGGACTATTGTTGGAATGTCGTTGGACTATTGTTGGACTGTTATTGTACTATTGTTGGACTGTTATTGGACTATTGTTGGAATGTCGTTGGACTGTCGTTGGACTATTGTTGGACTGTCGTTGGACTGTTATTGGACTATTGTTGGAATGTCGTTGGACTATTGTTGGACTGTCGTTGGACTATCGTTGGACTCTCGTTGGACTGTCGTTGGACTATTGTTGGACTGTCGTTGGACTATTGTTGGACTCTCGTTGGACTGTTATTGGACTATTGTCAGATTGGCAAAGGCAAGTTTAGGTTTTAGTCACGAGGGGAGTAGGTCAGTCCTTTTTTTTGTGCCAACCTAACGCGGTCTTGTCGAGGGTTCGTCGGGGAGGTTCAGCTGACTGGGACGGGTCGGGACTGATGGGGAAGGTTCAGGAGATCGGGGTCATTGGACTGCAGAAGGTTGTTCACATTAAGTTCATTGGGACGAGGGGAGGAATAGGTTCTCTTTTAGGTACTCATACTATCACAACACTGCTTCTTGGACCAGGAACCCCGACAGATGTTTGGTTCCACGTTCTCCGTTCTCGCTGCGTGAACCGTCTCCCCACCCCACATGAGAACACAGGGGCCACTGTAACAGGCACACACTGGTGTGATGATGAATTAAATCTCCCTTTGAGCATTCCCACCATGATGTGTATCACTAATTGGCATGATGACACTGGTGCGTACGCCTTCCGGTACCCAGCTCTGTGGGTGGAACAGCCTACATCTTCCCAGAGTCATGTGACTTGGGCTGTATATCTACCATTGACACAGTCTGACAATACAATGCAAACAAACAACATTTATACAGATTGGCAACTTCAGGGCACCGTTCGGTGCAAGCAAAAGTCTTTTTTTTTTTTTTTAATATATATGTTTGAATTCCCGCGACTCCAGAGACGTAGTGTTACTTTTTATTGTCCAAACTGCTGACGAGAGCTGGCAAAGAATGCTGGGAGAGTTCTGAGGTTTTGCTGTTGTTGGTGTTGCTGCCGTCACTGTCAGTGATCTCCTCCTGCTTCTTCTCCACCGCTGTCTCTGGAGGGTTGACGGCAGCCGTGTTGTTCTCAGAGTTGGTGGTGGTGTTGGGGGTGTGGCCTCCTGCGGGGCTGCGGTCTGGGCAGGCGGGCTCCGCCGTGCCGTTGGTGGTGGCGACAGTCGTGACCACCGAGGAGGCGGGAATGTCAACGACCGGAGCTGCCTCAGTCTCGGGGTTGGCCATGACGTCCGCCGGCTGGACAGGGGTCCCTGCGGCCCCCCCGCCCCCCGCCCCAGGCTCCACCTTTCCCCCCGCCCCCACGGCGGGGCTGTTATCTGCCGTCAGGACGGCGCTGTCCGGCTGGCCGGCGGCATCTCCTGCCGCTGCCGTGTGGTCGCTCCCTGCGACTGCGCGCTCCTCCTGTTGGTCGCCTCCATCGGTGATGCTGCTGACCGAGGAGCTTCCCGCCTTCGCCTTCTCCACAGCGTTGACCTCTGGGGCGGCTTCAGAGGTGACGGCGCCCTCAGCGCTGTCCTGGACTCTGACATCTTTGCTCTCTGTCTCTGCCAGAGCTTGGTTGAAGTTGAAGGCTTGGATGAGGCGGATCAGGTGCTTAACTTTTTCCAAGGAGAGCTGCATCTCCTTCTGACGAGTCAGGATGGTGTTTTTGGTTTCCATGCATTTCTGATGGAAGAAGAAAACAGCACGGTGGGATTTATCCTGCAGCCTCCTCAGGTTCTATTGGATCTAGATCTGCGATCAGTTCACTCGGACATGATGATGAGACTCATCAACATGTGGTTGATCTGAATCATTAAATCTGTTTACATTTTACTTTCACAACTATTGATTTACTGATGTTTTTTAGATGAATGACAGAAACGTTTTGGTTTTAATAAAATACACAAACAAATCCTGAATGTGATTTACTCTCACCATGATGGAGTTGCTCTGCTGTTTATTTGTTTACTCTCACCATGATGGAGTTGCTCTGCTGTTTATTTGTTTACTCTCACCATGATGGAGTTGCTCTGCTGTTTATTTATTTGTTTACTCTCACCGTGATGGAGTTGCTCAGCTGTTTGTTTATTTGTTTACTCTCACCGTGATGGAGTTGCTCAGCTGTTTATTTGTTTACTCTCACCGTGATGGAGTTGCTCAGCTGTTTGACCGTCTGCTCCAGCTGATCTCGCTCCAGCTTCAGCTCGGAGCTCCACTTCATCAGCTTCTGCTTCTCCTCCTCTTTAGCTGAAACACAACAACAACAACAACAACAACGACAACAACAACGGGGAGTGAGTCGTCACGGCGATAGGTGCGCATCAGTCACCCTGAGAGCGAAACGTGCCGTCACCTTCTTTGTAGGCAATGTAGGAGTGAACGATGGCCAGCGTCCCGGGCCACGGCAGCGCTTCTTCCTTCTTCAGGATCTGCAGAGAGAAGCTGGCAGCTGTCACTCACGCCGACACTCAGAAAAGACTTGAGGAAGACACACGGGGCCCCTCGCCCTGCGGCGGGGGCCCGGAGGGACAAGCAATGGAGTGGATGGATGTGAGATGCCAATCTTTTACCGACACAATGAATGAGACAGAAGCACAGAGAAAGTGCATCATGTATGCTTACAAAGGATTGAACAGTCCTACAGGTGAGGACAGGGAGCAGAAGGCCCCTCAGCAGATCTACAGTCTGGACTGCGGTACCCCCGTCCCCCTGACTCAGGATCAGTCTCGGCTGCTGTGGTTACCTGATCTTGACATTTTGGACAGATCCACATGCCTTTAGGAATGGTTTTCAGGGGAGGATCCAGGCAGTCCAGGTGATAAACACGAGAACACGTGTCGCACATGAGCAACTGGCCACTGCGTCTGCACACAGTGCAGAAATCCTCATGGATGTCTCCCTGTGAGGAAGAATTGGACCAATCAGGAGGCACCGTGACCGGGTTGAGTTTTACAGCTGGCCTGGTTCTGATGTCTAATGGACATGGTGTGTTAATTCACTGGACATCTGGGAGTTAGCGTGTGCTCTGAGTTATTATCATGGATGCTCGGCTACAGGACACTGTTCACTTTGTAAGGCTGAGTTCAAAGTAAAACAAATGATGGCTGATGACATCATCACATGGAGACAACAGACTAATGGACGTGTGGTGGGAGGTCTGGGGGGGGGGGGGTTGCACATGACTGACAAGAGCTACTGGGCCAATAAGGACTGTGTGTGACGGGTCGTCCGACCCTCTGAACTGTCCGTCTCCCCCATCGTTACTTACATCCCCAGAGCTGGGGCTGGGCAGGGGGAGGGGGCGGACGGGGCTGGAGGGGGAGGTCGGGGTGAGGCTGCCCAGCTCCGGGACGCTGCTGTGTTTGGGTGGGCGACCTGGGTGAAATGAGACAGACGACAAAGACGGAAAAACAAAGAAAAAAAAAAGAAAAGAAAAAAAAAGAAAGATGGAGAGGGGGGAAGAACAAACACAAACAGTCCGTATGACATACCTTGGAAAGGGAGTCTTCGTTGGCTAGCATGAGTCAGGGGGCGGTACGGGAGGAAGAGGAGGAGGAAGAGGAGGAGTCAGAAGCACAGACAGCAGTGTTAGTGCAGGAGGCTGAAGCTGAGCTCTAGTACAAACCTGCTGGATGGTCTCGTGTCACATGTTAACACACCGCAGTCACCTCGACAGGAGTCACACGCTCACGGGACCGACGGCCAAATGTGTCTGAACTTCCTGTCTGCACAGGAAGACACGCTGTGTTTTAACTTCCTGCGCAGACAGGAAATTACACTGTGTCTCTTAACTTCCTGTCTGAACAGGAAGACACGCTGTGTCTCAACTTCCTGTCTGAACAGGAAGTGGTGCCGTCTTTTAACTTCCTCCCTGAGCAGGAAGTGGCGCTCTGGGTCTCTTAACTTCCTGTCTGCACAGGAAGTGCCTGTTTCTGTTCACCTTCATGTTCCCGCCACAGGAAGCTTCTCCTTCCTGCTTGGTGGGGGTGGAGGAAGTTTCAGGGCGGGGCTTACAGAGCTGAACGTCTCTGATTGGTTAAGGGGTTTTCCGGCCACTACTTTAAAAACCTGCAACGTTTTAGTTCTTTGAGCTTCGAGACAAAATGAGGACGAACAGAAAAATCTGCCTGACAGACGACCGAAAAACTGAAGGAACCTGAAGTTCCTTATTTATATGACACGTTCAACAGTCGAATGAAAAGTTGTATTATAATTCATCAGTTTCAGCAGCTTCACTGATCGATGATCAATAACCTGTGTGAACCAATCAGGATCCACCAGAGACAGGAAGTTAAAAGACAACAGGAAGTCGAACCTGTGACCTCTTTTGCACCTTCAGACGTCTCAAAACCACTCAGGCGGCCGACGTGCTAAAATCTGACACTGCGAGTTGCACGTGAACGCAACGTTAAGCTTCCTGTGCTGAGAGGAAGAGGAGGAGGAAGAGGAGGAAGTCTCAGCTTCCTGTTAGTCGTATTAACGCCCCCTCACACACCTGACCTACAGGTGGGGACGACCGCGCTCACTTCCTACAACTCCCAGGATGCATTTCAGCTGCTCCCACACAGCACGGCAGGTTCAGTCGGGTTTCTGCGTGTTCGCTGGTTCTGTTATCGATCGTCTGAAGGAGAGATTTCATTTAAATCAATATTCCTATTGATCCCTGATTGTTTTAATCAGAAATGTTTGATTTTACGATGTAATTTGTGGATTTTTAAGTGAGTTTTTTTGCAGGAACATTTTAGAATTTGTTAAAATTACAAGTCGACTGAATGTTTTTCGATTTTATACTCTTATATTTTATATTTATTTCCTAAAAGCTGTGTATCTTTCCAGAACAGACCGTCTGTGACTTTAATATAGAACACAAAGATCTGCCTTCAAAATAAGAGCTTTACATACTTTTTAAATCACATTCAGTCTCTTCCAGCTGGAAGTTTGTAGAAAGCTCATTTAACATGTTCTTCATTCCATCATAAGACCACATTTCCCACAAACCCAGTCACTTCCTGTTGTTGCGGTTAGCTAGCAGCAGTTAGTTATGATGGTGAGAGTATAGGGGGTGGAGCCTAATGATTGGGAATGACCAGTTAGTTTTGGTAATGAAGTGGGTTTTATTTTGAAAGGCGACTTTATGTTGTAATTGTAAACTGCAGCAGATATTCTGGAGGTTTCTTGAGTTTGCGTTAATTACTGCGATCGCAGGATGACGACTTCCTGGACGAAGTTCAGTTTGGACCGAACTAAAAACGGTTATCGTCGTATAGACGAGTTCTGATCAGTTGCAGAACCTCCGAGCGATCCAACGAACGAGCAGAAACCCGACAGAAACAGGAAGCAGGAGACGAAGGAGGAGGAGTCACAGAGAGACATTAGTGCTGAGCAAGAGATTAGTTTCTACTGTTTCTACTGGTCTCTACTCTGATTCTACTGGTCTCTACTCTGATTCTACTGGTATCTACTCTTCTACTGGTCTCTACTCTGATTCCACTGGTCTCTACTCTGATTCTACTGGTCTCTACTCTGATTCTACTGGTATCTACTCTTCTAGTGGTCTCTACTCTGATTCGCCTGGTTTCTACTCTTCTATTGGTCTCTACTCTTCTACTGGTCTCTACTCTGATTCCACTGGTCTCTACTCTTCTACTGGTCTCTACTCTGATTCCACTGGTCTCTACTCTGATTCTACTGGTCTCTACTCTTGATTCCACTGGTCTCTACTCTGATTCTACTGGTCTCTACTCTTGATTCTACTGGTCTCTACTCTGATTCCACTGGTCTCTACTCTGATTCCACTGGTCTCTACTCTGATTCCACTGGTCTCTACTCTTGATTCCACTGGTCTCTACTCTTGATTCTACTGGTCTCTACTCTGATTCCACTGGTCTCTACTCTGATTCCACTGGTCTCTACTCTGATTCTACTGGTCTCTACTCTTGATTCCACTGGTCTCTACTCTGATTCCACTGGTCTCTACTCTGATTCTACTGGTCTCTACTCTTGATTCTACTGGTCTCTACTCTTGATTCTACTGGTCTCTACTCTTGATTCTACTGGTCTCTACTCTGATTCTACTGGTCTCTACTCTGATTCCACTGGTCTCTACTCTGATTCCACTGGTCTCTACTCTGATTCTACTGGTCTCTACTCTTGATTCTACTGGTCTCTACTCTTGATTCTACTGGTCTCTACTCTGATTCCACTGGTCTCTACTCTGATTCTACTGGTTTCTACTCTGATTCTACTGGTCTCTACTCTGATTCTACTGGTCTCTACTCTGATTCTACTGGTCTCTACTCTGATTCTACTGGTCTCTACTCTGATTCTACTGGTTTCTACTCTGATTCTACTGGTCTCTACTCTGATTCTCTCTACTCTGACTGGTCTCTACTCTGACTGGTCTCTACTCTGATTCCACTGGTCTCTACTCTGATTCTACTGGTCTCTACTCTGATTCTACTGGTCTCTACTCTTGATTCCACTGGTCTCTACTCTGATTCTACTGGTCTCTACTCTGATTCTACTGGTCTCTACTCTGATTCCACTGGTCTCTACTCTTGATTCTACTGGTCTCTACTCTTCTACTGGTCTCTACTCTTCTACTGGTCTCTACTCTTCTACTGGTCTCTACTGTGTGTCCCGGTGCTTCATACGGACCTCTCTTCCTGGTTCCCTGGTGCAGAGGGCCGTTCAGGTAACTCACTGCACTCTTTTTCCTCTGAAAGAAACGAGAAACGACGTGTTGGTTAATCTTTGATGTGACGTCACGGATCAGCTGTGATGTCATGACATGATGTCAGCAGATGACATCACCGTCGCACACCTCGGGTTCGAACACGGCTCCGCTGTACACCGGGTTGGCCGTCGTCCTCCTTTTCCTTTCCTGCCGTTTGCTCTGGATTTCTGCAAAATGAAAAACGTGGAAAGTTTTCAGTGCAGAAACATTCGGATGTTTTGAGATCCGTCGGCTGCTGAAGCTTCGCTCACCTTCCAGGTGGTCGTGAGTCACCAGACCCAGAGACACCATGAACGCCAGTTTCTGGAAGACAACAACAGGTTCAGGACACTCAGACAGAGTCACAGTCACAGGACAGATTGACAGATTGATTGTCTCCACGGTAACAGGACAACAACAGGAAGTACTCTACGGTACCACTGAACCTAATCTTTGGTCATTTCCTACCTCTGGGTTCTCCTCCTTCTTGGGTCTGGGAGGAGGAGACAACGGAGGGGTGGAGGAGGAGGGCAGGCTGACCACCACCTTCTGCTCGGCTCCTCCCGATTTAACAGTCTGCTGAGAGGAGGAGGAGGAAGAGGTCAGGACTCCTGTCGTTATTTTGGTGCCTCTCCTAATGAAATGTTTCCGGTGACCTTTGACCTTCTGGACAGAAAATGTCTTGACGTCATGATTTTGTCATGTTCGACGTGTGAAGTTTTGTCATAATCAGTGTTTGAACTCTGGAGTTATGGCTCCGAAGGGGTTTTGTGAGGTCACAGTGACCTTTGACCCCCCAAAAGCCTCCACACACACACACACACTCTTACCCTGGGCTCAATCGTCAGGCTGCTGATCTGGATCGGCTGGGCGAGAGTCTGGGTGGGGTTGGACGCTTGGGCGGGGCTTGCGAGGCGGGTGGCGGAGACGGGCGTGGTGATGACGATGCCAGTCAGGGGGGCGGAGCCTGTCTTGCTGCAGGGCTGCCCGTTGACGATGCGGACCTGGTGGATGGGCGCCGCCGACGGCAGCGAGGACGACAGCTTGGTGGCCAACATGACGGGCCTCTGCAGCAGCTGGGGGGCCGCCATCATGGGCGGGGGAGGGGCCGGGGCGATGGGGACGTTGGTGGGCGTGGCCGGTTTGGGCCTGACCTGCTGACGACAGACGGCCAATCAGAAAACAGCAACAAAATGAGCAGACACGGCTGAGTAACACCACCGTGGAACTTTACTGAAACTGATCATACTGCTAATAATGCTACTGCTAATGGTACTACAGCAACAACTACCACTACTAATGCTAATACTACAACTGATAATACTAGTACTTCTGGTACTAGTGCTATTACTGCCACTAATCCTGCAAAAACTAACGCAGCTAGACTACTAATGCTAACGCTGCTAGCCTCTCAGAGCTCCCGGTGGCCTCACTCAGCACAGACACCAACGTTTCTCCACTTACAGGGTTAAAACACACCGACAGCCAGGAACACAAAATACCAAGAAGCTGCAGGAAAACAAGCTCTCACACAGAAGGTACACACTCACTCACTTACACTCACACACGCACACAAACACACACTCACTCACACACGCACACAAACACTCACTCACTCACACACGCACACAAACACTCACTCACTCACACACGCACACAAACACTCACTCACTCACACACGCACACAAACACTCACTCACTTACACAGTCACACACACGCACGCACGCACGCACACACACACACACACACACACACACACACACACACACACACACACACACACACACACACACACACACACACACACACTCAGGCGGGAAACCTGGAAAACACACCTGTCAGTAGGAAAATTAAAAGAAGCACAACAAGAGGAGAGGAGATGAGTAGAGGCAGCACAGAGCAAACAATGTTTTAGTGCCACGGAGCAAGGCATGAGTGTTTGCTTCGGTGCGCTCCCGCCCCCTGCTGGACGGTGAGCGAGTCACCTCGGGCTGGGCCACACACACTGATCTCACGGGGTTAGGGAGGTTTGGAGGCGGGTCTTACAGGGGACGCACCTGTGGCTGAAAGGTGGGTCGAGGCGTCAGTCTAGGAGGAGGGACAAACTGAGGAACTTTGATTGGCTGGGCGGTGGCGGTGGTGGTGGCGGTGGTGGTGGCCTGCACCTGAGACAAAACCACAGCAGGTTGTGCATCTGTGCTGCTCTGACAACCATCGACATGTCCGCGGATATTTGATTGACAGGTGTCCCTCAGCTGTCACGTTACAGTCTGTAGTTTCAACAGGACAAGTTACCGAAACAAGGGAGGGCGGGAGGTTCGTTACTTCTGCTGTCGTGTTTACAGTGTTCACGTGAACAGCGCCCTCTGGTGGAGTTCACGACGTTCCAACAGCCTCATTTTCTCCCTCCGTCATTACGTTTTTGCATTTCCCGCATTTTTTTTACCCGCCTGCTGGCACACTAAATTGTTAGCCCGTGGCTTCTAGATGCAGTCCGTGTCGCCGTTACTTAAAACCAAAAATGTTTCCACGTCAACATTCATCAACCGAGATCGACTTAGTTTGAAACGAATATTTGGACGATTTTAAAAATTTGTTCTTTGCGTTTCGTGACAGGAAATCGAAGATGTTTTGGGTTCCACTCGAAGGCCACCACTCACACCACAGCCTCCGTCACCGAAACACTGGTCAGTCTACCAGGCAGGTCGAACACCCGACGACTCTACCGACCATGACACAAAACTGATGGACGAGCCCGACCGGCGGCGGCGGCGAGGAAACTTACCACCATGGCGTTCTTGGACACCAGCCGCACGGGCTCCGAGCTCTGATTGATCAGCTTGCTGGCCACCTGCAGGTTGATGGGGGCGTTCTGCGAGTCGGGTTTGGTGATAGCGGCGGTTACCATGGCGATGGTGGGCGGGCGTTGCGGCAGGACGGGCGTGGCGGCAGCTTTCAGCACCAGAGGTAGAGTCTTCGTGGTGAGGACCGGCGTCACCGTCAGCGTCTGCGGACGGAGAATTTAACCCACGAGTTACAGACGTGACATCATCAGACCGCTGAGGTGAAACACTCGTGATGAGCAGCTCTCACCTGCTGCAATCCTCCAGGTATCTGCTGGCCCTGCAGCAGGTTGGCCGGCTTCACGTCGCCCCCTGCTGGAGGAGTTTGGACCTGCAGCTGCAGCTTGGCCTCCGGCTCCTGCTTCACCAGCAGCTCCTTCCTCAGCTGCTCCACAACCTTTTTCTGCAGAGGAGACAGTAAACGTCGTTATCATACAGATGTTTTCACCTTCTATCAGCTGTTCCTGCTGTCAGCAAGACCAGCAGAGACCACATCAGTCCAGCTCTCACGTCTCCACTCTGCCGTCATCTGTGTGCAAGATTTATTTAACCTGGAAATAAACCAGTTGAAGGGAATTCTAATATTCAGGTCTGTTTTATATTAAAACTCTTGTTTTATCAGTTTTGACTCATATCTTCTACTTTATATTTGTAAATGCTGTTTGAATGCGTCTTCATGGTTGCGATCAATAATAATAATAATATGTGTGTCGGTTGTGCTGCCATCGATGCTCCAATCTGATTGGCTGCTGCAGTTTAAGAGCAGCAGCAGAAGAAACAGCACGGTGGAGCACGCTGTCATGTTGAGCGCGGAGGGAGAAGTTGACACACACACACACACACACACACACACACACAACTGAACTCAGCATCAAGGGATGAAGCCCATCTGTTGCCAAGCAACACCTGACTTTGCAGCAGCATCCTAACGCAGCGCTACACTCGATCACAGGACCAGCTGTGAGGAGACGTTCAGCTCCCATCAACCACTGCTTTAAAAGGAGCAGTTCTCGCTCTTCACACACACGGTGCTGCCGTCGGCCTGCAGAGTAGCTCCACTTTATTCTGAGTGACAGTCAGCTGGAAGATTCGGGTCTTAAATCCCTGTAGAGCCCACAGGATCAAAACATGACATGTTTGCATGGATTTAAAAATCAGGATCTTTTCCTGTACAAAGTTTCTTCCTGGAAATTTCAGCGGTCGAAAATAAGAGAAACTATTAAAAAAAAAACACACAAATAAAAGATATAATAAGAAGAACGTTGCAGGAGAAGCTGCAGCAGTGAGAACAGACTCAAACCAGCCTGTCGACAGTTTTAAAGCTCGATACAGTTGTCCACTTCACCTCAGTCCATCTTCAATGATCTCGGTCCGGAGAAGGCGGCGGTGTTTCTGGATCATGTTTCTATCTGGTTTCTTCTTTGGAGAGTTTTAACATCATTTGTGGACGCAGCGATGAACTGTGTTCACAGACGATGGTTTTCACAAGTGTTCCTGAGCCCATGCAGTGATTTCCACTCCAGAATAGTGTGTTTTTAATGCAGTGCTGCCTGAGGGCCCGAAGATCACCACCATCCAATATTGGCTTCCAGCCTTGTCCCTTGTGTTCAGAGATTTCTCCAGATTCTCTGAATCTTTTAATGATATTATGAACCGTAGACGATGAAATCCACTAATTCTTTGTAGTTTTACGTTGAGGAACATTATTCTCAGATTGTTGAACTATTTTCCAACACTGTCTCTCTGAAATCATCTTTTATACCCAATCATGTTACTGACCTGTTGCCATGGTAACCTCATTAGTTGTCAGATGTTCTACCAGGTGGTTTTTATGGTTTTTTTGTGGACCTTGTCCAAACTTTTTTGAGATGTGTTTCTGCCATCAGATTCAAAATGAGCAGATATTTTTTATAAAACAATACAATTTCTAAGTTTCAACATTTGATATGTTGTCTTTGGTCTATTTTAAATTAAGTATGAGTTTAAATGATTTGCCAATCATTGCATTTGCTTTTTATTTACATTTTACGTGGTATGCCAACTTTTTTGGAAACAGGGTTTATAGTTTAATAAAGTAATTATCATTTCAGTCCTTTTTAATACCTCACATGAAGCGGACCATAAAAGAAAACCAAAACTCTCATTCTTGATCAATCTGATAATTACTATCTAAATATTTTGTTTGGTGAATAAAATGTGTGAAAAGTTGTTTTCAAAATCTAGAAATGACATCGAACATTAAGATCAGAATATTTCCCTAAACGTTGACTTTTAAGATCTGTGCTCTGAATCCGACCCCACGCCTCCATATTTCATATTCATGATGTTGGTGACAGAAACCTTTGGAGCTCCTGAGATCAGGAATTATTGCTGTCAAGTCAAATAAATAAAAAGGAGGGTTTATAAGTTCCACTGACAGTAATAAAGATGTTCAGCCTTTAACATGAATCTCCTGCTTACGTGTGATTAGCGTGTGAACACGAACTGAACTCTGTTTGAAGGTAATTTGCTGCAGAGACAGATTATCTGAAAACACCTTGAGTTGTTTGTCGTTATGTAAGCGGCACAAACACAAAGCCAGCCTTCTATTTTTACCACCAACCTGCCGCATGTATTCTCCACAACACTCAGACACGTACATCTGTCCAAAGACCGCAGCTTCAACAGACCTGCAGGTAAACGCTGCATTAAAGGGCAGCGACTCTTATCTGACCACGAGAGACTCCAACTCATCTGGAAGCAGCTCGTACAAAGTGTTTCACAACAAGAAACGTGTGCAGAGAGCAGATAAAAATAGACGAAGTGATAGAAATAAAAACACAACAAAAGATCCTCAACTCAAACACACACACAAAGATATTCATGAAGCAGCAACGACACGATCACTGAAGTCTGTCATCAAAGCATTAAGAGCACGTCAACAAAGACACACAAAACAACCTAAAAGACACATAAAACAACCGCAAAGACACACAAAACAACCTAAAAGACACACAAAACAAAGACACACAAAACAACCGCAAAGACACACAAAACAACCGCAAAGACACACAAAACAGAGACACACAAAACAACCTCAAAGACACACAAAACAACCGCAAAGACACACAAAACAACCACAAAGACACACAAAACAACCTCAAAGACACACAAAACAACCTCAAAGACACACAAAACAACCACAAAGACACACAAAACAACCTCAAAGACACACAAAACAACCGCAAAGACACACAAAACCAAGACACAAAACAAAGACACACAAAACAACCGGGAAGACACACAAAACAACCCGCAAAGACACACAAAACAAAGACACAAAACAACCCGCAAAGACACACAAAACAAAGACAAAAAACAACCTCAAAGACACACAAAACAAAGACACACAAAACAACCTCAAAGACACAAAACAACTGCAAAGACACACAAAACAACCTCAAAGACACACAAAACAACCACAAAGACACATAAAACAACCTCAAAGATACAAAACAACCACAAAGACACATAAAACAACCTCAAAGATACAAAACAACCACAAAGACACAGAAAACAACCTCAAAGACACAAAACAACCACAAAGACACACAAAACAACCTCAAAGACACACAAAACAACCACAAAGACACAAAACAACCACAGAGACACACAAAACAACCGGAAAGACACAAAACAACCACAGAGACACACAAAACAACCGGAAAGACACACAAAACAACCAGTTTAACTGGATTTCAGAGTTGAGAAATGAACAAAGTCTTGTAACTTTATTTCCGTGTTTCTGAAGTCTCGTCCGTGCAGCACGTCTGCAGGTAAACTAACACTGAACTCTGCTTGTAAAATCTCAGCTGATCATCTGTGAAAGCAGCCGATCAGAGCAATCTCAAGTCCTGGAATCCTGCCTCCTGATTGGCTGCTGGCAGCGACAGAGGAAGATGCAACAACTTTTAATGATCAATAATTGTTGCTTTTTATGCTCCAGAATCGAATATGAAGATCAGATGAGAAAGATTCATCTATTAAACGGTTCTGTTTCCTCACTGATCTTCGATCTGATTGATAGTTATAACTTTTAATGATTATTTTATTGCTTATTTCTGTTTATGAGCTTGTCTGTAAAACATTTTGAGTTGACGTGTCTTTGTTTTAAAAGACAGTAAACAGAATATTTAAAGACGTTAAACATGATAACCAGGTTGTTTTTGTTGTTATTTTTTTTTTACAATTTTCCGACACTTTATGGACAAAATAATCAATCAGGAACATTTCTCATCCTTTAAACCAGCCTCGTTTTCCCTCCCTGCTGCCAACAGATACCGGCTCATTAGTCTGTCTGGCTGTGTGTGTGTGTCTGTGTGTGTGTGTGTGTGTGTGTGTGTGTGTGTGTGTGTGTGTGTGTGTGTGTGTGTGTGTGTGTGTGTGATGTACCTGCTTCTCGCTGAGCGCTGTGATCTTTGCTTGAAGTTCGTGCAGCTGCTTCTTCAGATCTGCGTTCTGAAAAACAGGAGGCGGAGCGTCAGAGTGAGTTGGAGCTGCTGGAGTCACATGATATCAAACAGGAAGCTGTGATGTGAGCGTGTGCTGGGTTTACCTGAGGGTCCTGCTTCATCTGAGCCACCAGTTTCTGCAGAAGGAGAAGAGAGTCATAAAAACATCACGGTGACACCTGCTGGTCACAGCGGGGAACTACAGCAGCTGAGAGCTCCAGGTCGGTGCTAGCGCCACCTGGTGGTCCTGTGACCGACCCGAACCGTTCAGTTTCAGACAGTTTGGAGCATCAAGACTCTCCGGAACCAGAAACCCAGAAACCCACCTGATGGATTTGGATCTCCACCTTCAGAGCCTCCTGCAATGTCTGTAGTTCCATCATGGATCCAGTCAGTCTGCCAGCCGGTCGATCAGCCTACACACACACACACACACACACACAGAGAGAGACAAACACACACAGAGAGACAAACACACACACACACACACACACACACACACACACACACACACACACACACACACACACACACACACACACACACACACACACACACACACACACACAGGGGGAAAGGTCTCATCAGCTGCTTCAACAGAAATCACCTGCAACTTGGTCATGGCTGTTGCCGTAGCAACAAGAGGTCCAGGCCATATAAGGACTTCCTGTGAGATGCTGACACTAAAACTCTGCTGCCAAGGTCAAACAAGGTCACAAGAAGTGACCGAGACTTTCAATCTAAAAGTTGCTCACATGCACGTTTTCAGTGTGATGAAGTCCAGTAACAGGAGTACTGCATGAAGTACAAGGAGTACTTCATGTCGTACAATGCAGCAGTACAAACAGGAGTACTTGCTGCAGTACAAACAGAAGTACTTGTTGCAGTACTTGATGCAGTAGCAGCAGTAGTATTACTGAGTTGTACCTGAACACCGTCTCCAGTAGGAAAACCATCCAACTGAAGCATTAATGTGCCGCTGAAACAAACAAAAGAAAAATTCTTCAGTTCAACTGAAATGGTTTTTTTCTCACACACATGTTGAACTTTATAAACACGCGTGTTCTCATGTTTCAGACATGTTGTATTATAAAACTAAAGATACATTTCTAACTTTATGAAACAGCTCCAGGTAACTTCTCATTAATAAATAATGTTACTTCATAATCAAAACATGAAATGAGAATTTTTATGTCAGCAGGTTATTTATTACATTATTTTTTATGAATATCTGATAATTCCAGTCACATGATGCTTTAATCCATCTGACTTCATATGTTTTTATTGTTTGAATCAGGATAGAAAGACTCACCACCTGGCTGTGGGACCGGACTCCACCCCTCTGGACTGCCCTGCAACACACAACAAACGCACACCGTTACAAACAAACCACCTGCAACCAACAACTACAGACGGCACCGGTTCTGTACCCGGTCCAGAACTTTAGAAGACCAGACAGTCCAGAACTTGGGAGGACCGGACAGAGTCCAGAACTTTACAGGACCAGAGCGAGTCCAGAACTTTAGAGGACCAGAGCGAGTCTAGAACTTTCCAGGACCAGAGCGAGTCCAGAACTTTAGAGGACCGGAGAGAGTGCAGAACTTTAGAGGACCGGAGCGAGTCTAGAACTTTACAGGACCTGAGCGAGTCCAGAACTTTAGAGGACCGGAGCGAGTCCAGAACTTTAGAGGACCGGAGAGAGTGCAGAACTTTACAGGACCGGAGCGAGTCTAAAACTTTACAGGACCAGAGCGAGTCTAGAACTTTACAGGACCTGAGCGAGTCCAGAACTTTAGAGGACCGGAGCGAGTCTAGAACTTTAGAGGACCGGAGCGAGTCCAGAACTTTAGAGGACCGGAGCGAGTCTAGAACTTTACAGGACCAGAGCGAGTCTAGAACTTTACAGGACCAGAGAGAGTGTAGAACTTTAGAGGACCGGAGCGAGTCTAGAACTTTACAGGACCGGAGCGAGTCTAGAACTTTACAGGACCGGAGCGAGTCCAGAACTTTAGACGACCAGAGAGAGTGTAGAACTTTAGAGGACCGGAGCAAGTCCAGAACTTTACAGGACCAGAGCGAGTCTAGAACTTTAGAGGACCAGAGAGAGTCTAGAACTTTAGAGGACCGAACCGAGTCTAGAACTTTAGAGGACCAGAGTGAGTCCAGAACTTTAGAGGACCAGAGAGAGTCCAGAACTTTAGAGGACCGGACCGAGTCTCGAACTTTAGAGGACCAGAGCGAGGCCAGAACTTGAGAGGACCGGACCGAGTCTAGAACTATAGAGGACCAGAGAGAGTCCAGAACTTTAAAGGACTGGACCCAGTCCATTCTCAAGTCTTTAGAGCTGTAAAAGTACATAAGTATTATCAGCTTTGTGTAGTGAAAGTACACGTTATGCAGTAAATCGTCTCTGACCTGCTGAATTAGTACTCGAGAACATAGTTACAAATACTCAGTACTCCAAACGTTTACTTCAGTACAAATACTCAGAGTAAAAGTACTGCATCCACAAACCTACAGAAATAATAGTAGAGAAGTATATTCAATAAAATGTACTTCAAAAGTAAAAGTACTCTCATCAGATGTGATACTGCAGTTTCCTGTCGCAGCTCTTTAAACTACTTTAAATACAGTTAGTTTAGTCCAGTGGTGCCCAACCTGGGGGTGGGGCCCCTCCACAGGGCCGGCTGAGGGCTCTGAGCGGTTATCAGATTATTGACATGTTTTATTTTACCATTTTAAATCTGCAGCCGTCAGACTGAACCAGAGAAGAGGAGAAAACTTTCTATCTGAGATGTCGTGAAGTACTCGGCAGTAAATATACTCAAGTCAAGTACTTCTTGAGTGCAGTACTGAAATACTATGTGTTAGTGTGTCCTCTGCAGGTTCATCCTGATATAATCAATGATGTATTGATCAGGCAGGTGGACGGTCACTGCAGTAGAATCAGGACCCCGAAAATAAAGTCTAACGAGTGCTTTATGTTTATTTAAATATGTACAGAAAGTTGTTTACAGTAAATAAAAACAAACATCAGGATGTTTCCTAATCACTCTCCTCTCCTGTTGAATCTTATGGCCCTTGAATGCATCCCTGCAGCGCCCCCTGCTGTGTGGACACGCACATAAATGTTTGTTTTTTCATAAAACTATTGTTTGTTTAAAATCTGAATCTGAAGAGGAACGCAGAGCAGCACAAATATCATATTTTCTGAGGAGTACAAGTACCTCACCACTGGAGGTAAAGATACGTACTGTAGTAGTACTTTAATAAGAGTACTTTAATACATTGTTTGGAAGTTGTAATCAGAGGCTCAAAGTAGGTTTTATTTTGTCCATTAAAGCTTCTTTGTTTTTCTTTTGTGGAATAAAAAAAAACAAAAAACTTAAATTAAATGTAATGTTTAAATATTTGAAATATAATGACGTAAAAGTATAAAGCAGTACAGAAGGGAAATACTCAAGTAAGTCTGCTTTCCAGGTACAAAAGAAACTGCACTTGTATACTTGAGAAAAAGTACTTTCCAACACTGTTTGAAAGTTGTAATAAGAAGTTTAAAGCATCATATGCATTTAGTGGAATAAAAAGATATTTACAATATTTACTTCTGAAGTACAGTCAAGTAAAAGTATAGAGCAGAATAGAACGTTAATAAGAAAAGTACAAGTACTCCACACTGCAGGTAAATATAAGTACTGTAGTAAAAGTACTTGTGTCTTGACTCCACTGTCTGAAACTTGTATTAATGACTTTGTGAGGGTTTTATTTTGTATTTTAAAATCTTTATATAAATTAAAGTGACAGAAAAAGTAACAAAAACCTTCATATGAATGCAGCGCAGTAAAAATAAACTATTTACCTGCGAAGTAGAGTACAAATATAAAGCATCTGAAAATGTTCATAGGTAAAGTACAAGTACCTCAACACTGAAAAAGTTGTTCCTTTGAGTAGATTTAGCTTTGTGTAAAATATTAGCAGCAGATAAATGTAGTGGAATAAAAAAGAAAAATTAAATGTAATGTTTGAATATCTAAAATATAATGAAGAATAAAGTATAAAGTAGCACAGAGTGGAAATACTTCAGTACGTTTGCTTTCCAGGTACAGAAAAAAACTGTACTTGTATGCACTAGCACTGTATTAGTACTTTAGTAAAAGTACTTTATTAAACTGTAATCAGCAGTTTTATTTCATAATAACTGCAGCATCAGATGAATGTACTGGAATTATAAAATACAAACATTTAACTATGTAATGTTTAAATGTCTGACGTACAGTGGAGTAAAAACATAAAGTTTTTAAAGAACGTTAAGAAGTACAAGTACAAGTACCTCCACACTGCAGGTAAATATACATCCTGTAGTAGTACTTTAGTAAAAGTACTTTGTGTCTTAAATCCACTGTCTGAAACTTGCATTAATGACTCTGAGGGTTTTATTTTGTGTTTTGAAATCTTGATGTAAAGTATAATTACACAAAAAGTAACTGAAGCACTTGGATGAATGTAGTGGAATAAAAAAAATAGGATATTTCTCTCTGAAATGTTTTTTTGAGTAAAAGTGTAAAGCAGCAGAGAATGGAAATGGATAAAGTACAAGTACCTCAAAACTGGAGGTAAGTTATGTACTGTATAAGTACTTGAGAAAAAGTACTTTATCATTTTACTACACTGTCTGGAAGCTGTAATAAGAGGCGCAAAGTAGGTTTTGTTTTGTCATTTACATAAAATCATAAAAACTGCGATGAATGTCGTGGAATAAAAAGTACAATATTTACTTCTGAAGTACAGTGGAGTACAAGTATAAAGCAGAAAAACATGTTAATAAGTAAAGTACAAGTACCTCCACACTGTAAATAAATACACATCCCACAGTAGTACTTTGGAAAAAGTACTTTGTTTCTTGACCCCATTGTCTGAAACTTGTATTGATGTGGGTTTTATTTAGTATTTTAAAATCTTAATGTAAATTACAATTACACAAAAAGTAACTGCAGCACTTGGATGAATATAGTGGAATAAAAAGTACAATATTTACCTCTGAAGTGTGGCGGGTTAAAGCATAAAGCAGCACAGAATGGAAATACTGTACTCAGGTACGTCCACTTTCCAGGTACTACAAAACTGTACTTGTATGTACTAGTACTGTATTAGTACTTTCGATAAAGCACTTTGTTACTTTACTACACTGTCTGGAAGCTGTAATAAGAGGCACAAAGTAGGTTTTGTTTTGTCGTTTGCATAAAATCATAAAAACTGCAGCATGAGATGAGTGTCGTGGAATAAAAAGTACAATATTTACCTCTGACGTGCAGTAGAGTACAAGTATAAAGCAAAAAAAAACGTTTTAATAAGTAAAGTACAAGTAACTCCACACTGTTGGTAAATATAAGTACTGTAGTAGTACTTTAGAAAATGCACTTTGTTTTTCAACTCCACTGTCTCAAACTTGTACTAATGACTTTATGAGGGATTTATTTAGCATTTTAAAATCTTAATGTAAATTATAATTACACAAAAAGTAACTGTAGGATCAGATGAATGCAGTGGAATAAAAAGTACAATATTTACCTCTGAAGTACAGTAGAGTACAAGTATAAAGCAGCAAGACATGTTAATAAGTAAAGTACAAGTACCTCCACACTGCAAGTAAATACACATCCTGTATTAGTACTTTAGATAAAGCACTTTGTTACTTTACTACACTGTCTGGAAGCTGTAATAAGAGGCACAAAGTAGGTTTTGTTTTGTCGTTTGCATAAAATCATAAAAACTGCAGCATGAGATGAGTGTCGTGGAATAAAAAGTACAATATTTACCTCTGAAGTGCAGTAGAGTACAAGTATAAAGCAGAAAAACATGTTAATAAGTAAAGTACAAGTACCTCCACACTGTTGGTAAATATAAGTACTGTAGTAGTACTTTAGAAAATGTACTTTATGTCTTGACTCCACTGTCTGAAACTCGTACTAATGACTTTATGAAGGATTTATTTTGCTTTTTTTTTTTTTAAATATATAAACCTTTATGTAAATTATAATTACACAAAAAGTAACTAAAATCTTCGAATGAACGCAGTACAAAGTGCAGTGAAGTAAAAGTACAAAAGTACACATGCCAGAGTACCTGCAGGACCTCAGGTGGGTCGTCGGAGCACGACGGGAGTACATGTACTCCGTTACCCGGGCACAGCGACAGGGCCGCCGGCTAATTGGAGTAATTGCTCCCGGGGTGGGACACCAAGTTGTGGGGATAAACTTCCATCACGGCGCCGCGGAGGCCCGAAAAGGAAGAAAGCGAGCTAAAATGGAGGTTTTCAAGATGAAGCCGAGAGGAGCTCCAGCTGCCGACTTCAAACACACAAAAGTGCTTTTTTTGTTTCGCGGCCAAATAAATGTTTTCTAACGTCCTTATGGAGACACGGCGGCCGGCTGGACGCACAATCGGTCCTTAAAAGCCACCGAGCTGCCCCGGTGCGTCCTCACGGCGCCGGAAACTGTCACGTTCCGGAGGATTATCGTGTGTTTTCGGTGTTTCGGGGTGAAAAGCGACCCTCGCATCCGACATTGCTCCGAGTGAGGCTGCGAAATGTTCCCGCAGAACAAGTGGATCCGGCTAGCTGTAGCCGCTAATGCTAAGCATCCTGCTAGCCGCGCTCGGCTAACAGCGCGAGCTGATAACTTCCATCAAAGATCAATAATAACGCGGCGGCGGCGCGCGACGCGGCGCGGGCTCATAAAGAAGCCCGCACCGGAGCGGGCCGAGCGGCGCCATCTTTCTGAATAAATGGTGACACCGAGCGGGCGTCGGTGGGTCTAAGTTCTGTCGGCCCCTTGTCCTCCAGAAGACCAACTCCTGGAAGAAGCAGCGGCTAAAGCAGACAGAAAGACCCGGGAAGAGCGCCGAGCGGCGGCCAGCCCGCACACCTGCCCGCACCCCGCCGCACCGCCGATCGGGCCACCGCGGCGCACACGTAAAGTTGGAGCACACAGAAAATTAAAGTTATGAAATTAAAAAAGCCCAATGTGCACTTACTCAGCAGCAGTCCTCCTCCAGATTAATTAAATATATATGTACAAGAAGCCGATCCACGGTGGAACAACCGCGTCCGAACAGTCCGGCCGCCTCCTGCCGCACCGCTGCTTTCCGCGTTGCTATTTTAGATTTAGTTTCTGGACAATTTGTGTAAAAACAGAGAAACTGAAGCTACAAAACAAGAAGAACTCTTCTTCAATCTCATTCAGCTCAGCCGCAGCACAGCACAGATCCCTGCGCTCCGGAGCTGGACGAAGGGGGACCAGAAACTACTCCCACCCCCGGCGGATGCTCCTTTATCCGCCGCCAAGCCGTCGATATTTGCGCGAGTCGCCGTTAAAGTTCGTTAAATCGAACCGATCAGCGACGCAAAGCGGACAGAAAAGGTGTTCGAAAAGCGGACTACTTTTTGTGTCGGTGCGGCGAATTTATTTCACTTTGCCTAAGGAACGGCGGTGCTGCGACTCCATTGCCTAGGGAAAAAACCCGGATGTAAACTCAGTGAAACTCTATGGAGAGAAAGTCACACACACACACACACACACACACACACACACACTGGGACACACACTGGGACACACACTCACGCTGACACACACCATGAAACTCGGCGGCGGAGCGCAGCACTTCGCCGTGTTGTTGTGTGTCTGACTGGCTACGTGTTCCTCCTTCTCCTCCTCCTCCTCCTCCTCCTCCTCCGTCCGGGGCTCCAGAGACGACCCGTCCGCTGCCAGCCGGCCGCCGTGCGGCCTCCATGTTCGGCTGCTCGCTGCCGGCAACCGGACTGTTGCACTTGTGGAGGAAGAGGAGGAAGATGAGGAGCAGGAGGAGGAGGAGGACAGGTGGCACGGCCTCTCCTCCTGCTCCTCTGTTTCCACCACAGTCGGTCTCGGTGACATTAGGATCAATAAGTCAGTGCAGGAAGAGTTTCATCCATGAAGCTGCAGAAGAATCAGCTGGACTTCATCTGTTCATCTTCATTTTATCATTAATATACAATACGTTTAATCAAACGTGTCTTTTATATCTTTTTTTTAATTATTCAACAATTTCACCATTGATATTGATTTTTTTTATTTTTTTATTTTATTGTTTTTTTTTTCCATCTCTTGTTTTTCTTGTAAAGATCTTTGAACACGATTTGTTTTCTTTATAAATAAAGTTTGATTAAGGGGCAGAAGTCTTCGGGGACCTTTCTGTGGTTTCAGGTTTGATTTAAACAGGAAAAAAATTATAATTTCATAACATCAAAGATGCGAGAAGGTCAAGATGACGACCCCTCGGACACGTTAGAGAACATACCATGTGACTAACATGTTAATAACATGTTACTAGTAGTAGAAGATGCTTTTTTATTTAAAGGTTTTTCTTTCTTTCTGTTTTTATAAAATAAAAATGTCAGCAATTCAATGTTTTCCTGTCTGAATGGAAACCAGGCGAATAAAGAAACAAACGTCCTCTGGCAAAGGTCAGAGGTCAAGGTCAGTGTGACCTCATGTCCGTCCTTCCCGTCGGTCCCTGTTGTGTGAGTGTGAAACCGCGGGAACGCCTGGAGGGAGATTCTTCAAATTTGGCACAAACGTTCACTCTGACTCAGGGATGAACTGATTCAAATTTCAGGGTTAAAGGTCATTGTGACTTTACAAAACACATTAATTATGACACCAGTTTCCATAAATACGTTAAAGGATTCTTGTTGTTCTGTCCATCACTGAGGAGCAGCAGGCTGTGGCCGTCTTCCTTCATGTGGTCAGATAGTGAATGTGTTACCGATGTTACCATCACAACTAAAGCGCGCCTGTCGCTGCCACCGTCCGTCAGACATACGTGATACTGATAACAGCCTCCTGAACCGACCGGCTCACACACCTGTTCACATGTTCACCTGTTCACATGTTCACATGTTCACATGTTCAAACGACTTCAGGGAACAATGACGACGAATGTTTTCTTCCATTTTAGTCTCTAAAGAAATGAATTAGGCCGGAAACAAACCTGCTTTTGAATCACGTTCAAACGTTTTCTCGCTCATACTGTCCTCTGAACTCTATGTGTTACTGGAGGACGCCACTAGAGGGCGCATCACACAAACAGGGATGCAATTACAGCATCATTATTTACCTGATGTAAACAACAAACACGTAAACAACAAACATGTTGGCAATTGAGGGCGTCGCTACTTTACTGACTAGTCGGATGTCGGGTACTTGTATATGTACTATATTTCTTATTTAATAGTTAATAGAATATTGTTACTACATTTTATTTTATACTATTTTATCCTAAATTTATGTTTGTCTGCACATTTAAACTATACTATACTATGTAATATATATCTTATGCACATTACTCATAAAGTAATCCATATCACTGACGTGCAGTTTGTGTGCAATGTAAGATATATCCTGCGAATTTACAAATAAACAATATATTTTTTTAACCACCTGTGTGCCATAATTATGTTTTCTTTATATTTCTCTGTACATATCAAGGTGTATTTATTTATTTAGTGTATATAACTTGTGTGTGTGTATTTATTCTAGTTTTTTCATACAGTCCTCTAAAAATGTGCTCTTTTTTTTCTATTCTTTTTTTATTGCATGTGTATTTCTTGTGTTTTCTTCCTGTGTATTTATCTTTTGCTTATCTGTATTCTTAAGCTGTTGTGACAACTGCATGCCCACACTGCAGGATTAATAAAGTCTTATCTTATTTTATCCTTAGCTCCGCCCACACTCTGGGTTTTACGTATTCTCAGCTGTTGCAGGAAGGTAACGGTCTCAGACTTGTTTCCATTTAGTCCTGCAGGTCCCTGTCACAACTCCATGCTGCCCCTACAGGTCATCTGTATATCACATCTGACCCTGTTACACCTCCATGCTGCCCCTACAGGTCATCTGTATATCACATCTGACCCTGTTACACCTCCATGCTGCCCCTACAGGTCATCTGTATATCACATCTGACCCTGTTACACCTCCATGCTGCCCCTACAGGTCATCTGTATATCACCGTAACGGCTGGAGTTCAACTACCATGTACATATCCTGAAGAAATGCGATGTGAACGCTGCGATATCGATGGAAGCTGCAGAATGTGCCGCTGATTTGCAGCTGTTGGATCTTAATTGGAAAGAGAAAATGTAAATAACAAGAAATTACAGTTTGATCAACAGGGACTTGGACCTGGGATCTCCTGCTGAGAGGAAGAACACGTACAACCTAATAACCTCTTGACTATCTGCTCAAACGAGGTTTCAGAAAAGAAGGAGAGAAAGAAAAAGATAATTCTTGCAAGTTGTTTGTATTTTCTGTAAAAGTAGGAAAAAAGTTTGATATTTTCAAATGTCAAGTTAAAAAGCTGATTTTCTCCAAAAAGCTTTTTTACAACGAGGATATGTGAAAATAACTTTTGTTTAATAAGGAGGAAACACTTTACCAACTCTCACACACACTCTGCATCGTTTTTGACTTGGAGATTTGAACCTTCAACCTTTCGATTGACAGGACGAAGTTGTACTGCCTGGACCACAGAGCAGCTACAGGCCAAGAAACTTCCTGATGAGATCAGACAATCACAAACTGTGCATCATTATATAAATGGTCCTCTGCTGCCACCTTCAGGCAACTAACAGTAAGGTAGGTAGGTAGGTATATACTTTATTAATTCCTGAGGGAAAAAAATTTTCGCCACAGCAGCATACACACAGAAGCAATAATAGAAACAATAGAATAAAATAATAGAATAGAATAATATAATAGAAAAGCAATAAAATAAAATAGCAGTAATAGCAGTAAAAAATATAAATATAAAATGCACAGCATATACAGTATATATACAGTACATTATATATCTATATATATAATATACAAGCAACCAAGAAACACAGTCAACAGTGTTATTGTACTGTGATGGATTTTGCCAGAGGTGAGTTATTGTACAGTCTTATTGCAGTGGACAGGAATGATCTCCTGTATCTGGAATGATCTCCTGTATCTGGAATGATCTCCTCTATCAGGAATGATCTCCTGTATCTGGAATGATCTCCTCTATCAGGAATGATCTCCTGTATCAGGAATGATCTCCTGTATCAGGAATGATCTCCTGTATCTGGAATGATCTCCTGTATCTGGAATGATCTCCTGTATCTGGAATGATCTCCTGTATCTGGAATGATCTCCTGTATCAGGAATGATCTCCTGTATCTGGAATGATCTCCTGTATCAGGAATGATCTCCTGTATCTGGAATGATCTCCTGTATCTGGAATGATCTCCTGTATCAGGAATGATCTCCTGTATCAGGAATGATCTCCTGTATCAGGAATGATCTCCTGTATCTGGAATGATCTCCTGTATCAGGAATGATCTCCTGTATCTGGAATGATCTCCTGTATCTGGAATGATCTCCTGTATCTGGAATGATCTCCTGTATCTGGAATGATCTCCTGTATCTGGAATGATCTCCTGTATCAGGAATGATCTCCTGTATCAGGAATGATCTCCTGTATCTGGAATGATCTCCTGTATCAGGAATGATCTCCTGTATCAGGAATGATCTCCTGTATCAGGAATGATCTCCTGTATCTGGAATGATCTCCTGTATCTGTCCTTGTGACAGCAGAGCTGGAGGAGTCTTTTGGAGAACGTCCTCCTCTGTCCCTGCAGCAGGTGGAGAGGGTGGTCAGGATTATCCAATATGGACAATAGTTTGTTCAGCGTCCTCCTCTCCACCACCTTTTCCAGGCTGTCCAGTTTGTAGCCGATGATGGAGCCGGCCTTCTTAACCAGTTTGTTAAGTCTGTTGGTGTCTCTGGCTCCAATGCTGCCCCCCTCTCCCCCAGCAGACTACTAGAAGTACAGTTCACTGGCCACAACAGATGGTAGAACATCTCCAACATCTCGCTGCACACATTGAAGGATCGAAGTTTCCTCAAGAAAAAGAGTCGACTCATCACCTTCTTGTAGACAGCGTTGATGTTGGTCTTCCAGTTCAGTCTGTTGTCATGGAGACACCAGGTACTTGTACTCCTCCACCATGTCCACCTCCTCTCCCAGAACTCTCAGCGGTTGTGGAGCCGTCGTCTTCCTCCTGAAGTCGACCACCATCTCTCTGGTCTTGGCCACGTTCAGGAGCAGGTGATTTCTACCCCCCCACTCCACAAAGTCCTCCACTACTGCCCTGTACTCCTCCTCCCGTCCATCCCTTATACATCCGACCACTGCAGAGTCATCAGAGAACTTCTGCAGATGTCTTGACTCTGAGTTGTTCTGGAAGTCAGTGGTGTAGAAGGTGAACAGGAAGGGAGACAGAACAGTTCCCTGAGGAGCTCCAGTACCACCGACCACCGTATCAGACAGCACACTGCCCAGACGGACAAACTGTGGCCTGCCTGTCAGGTAGTCATTGATCCAGGAGACGGTGGACGCGTCCACCCCCACCACCCGCAGCTTCTCACTCAGCAGCAGTGGTTGGATGGTGTTGAATGCACTGGAGAAATCAAAGAAAGTGATTCTCACAGAGTCACCGGTTCCATCCAGGTGAGACTGAGCTCGTTGCAGCAGGTAGATGATGGCGTCGTCCACTCCCACATGAGGCTGGGACGCAAATTGTAGAGAGTCCAGAGAAGATTTCACCAGCAGCCTGAGGTGGGCCAAGACCAGCCTCTCCAGCACCTTCATCACATGAGATGTGAGGGCAACCGGACGGTAGTCGTTGAGGCCAGATGGAGTCGTCTTCTTGGGGACAGGAACCAGACAGGATGTCTTCCACAGCACCGGGACCTCCTCCTGCTTCAGGCTCAGGTTGAAGAGGTGTTGTAGGACCTCAGCCAGCTGGACGGCGCAGGTCTTCAGGACCACGGGGCTGATGCCTTCAGGTCTTCAGGACCCGGGGCCGATGGCGTCAGTTCTTCAGGACCACGGGGCTGATGCCTTCAGGTCTTCAGGACCACGGGGCTGATGCCGTCAGGTCCTGCAGCCTTGCGCTGGTGGATTCTCTCCAGCTGTCTCCTAACCTGGTCAGTCGTCACAGAGAGGGGGGTGGGGGGGGGGGGTCCAAGGTGTCGATGGAGGAAGAGCCCTTTGAGATTGAGGGCTCTATGCAGTTCACCAGGGGGCGCAGTAACTGAGTGAACGCTGCATTATCTCAGTTAAAAGGTAAAAATGAACCTGTAATGAGGAGTCGGCTCGTGGTCTTCTATCTTTGCTTAATTTTTAGAGCATAATTTGGTCGGAGCGGGTCTCTTAGTGTCTCTGAGGGTCTCTGAGGGACGGACCAGGATGGAGCGGGACTTTGAACTTTAAAAAACATACCAGTCAGATGTGTTGATGATGCGGAGGGTCCTCTGATGGATGAAGCTCTCAGGAGGTGGGGTCAAAGGTCACAGCACAGTCTGTTTTTCCACTTCATTTATATTTGCTGCAGTTGGGCGCAGTGACTGAAAACAGCCACCAGAGGGAGAGGTCAGACAGACGATGGTCCAAACTCAGCTTGACTTCCTGCTGCTCTGCATATCTCTACAGCGTACTGATGTCCAAACAGTGGCCGGGGGGCCAAATCCGGCTGCTCCGACACAGATGTTTGTGTAGCTTTTTGGTTTTGGTGCAGCTCGGTCTGAGTGATTTGTTCCTCCTCTGCTCTCTGGGTTTCAGGTACCGTCATCATCATTTAAAATGTCATGTTAATCGTGTTATTGTGTTAATGGTGTAAAAAAAAAATACACAAAAAGGTCAAAGCACTTTTCACAACTTACAGCAAGATGGATAAACTCAAAGCGTTTCTGAAACTTTTGACCAGAAAACATTTTCCAAACTGTCGGCTCAACAAATACACAAAATTATTGTATTGATTGGTATTTATTTTTTTGTTTGTGCCCGGAGACGACAGATGACTGGAAGGTAACTGAAATTTGTTGTCTTTGGCGCCGCCTGTGGTGATGAGCTGTAACTGCAGCTGTGTTTCTTTTGGACTTCATTTCCCAGAAATCCACACGGTGTCGCCTGTGTGAAGTTTTTTTTTGGAGTTCGATGCAATCATGAAGATTCTCTTTGGTTTCGTAAACCAACTGTTTACTATTGTAACTATGACAACGGGGGTCTTTTTATTTTCACCCAAATCTTCAAGTGAGATTTATCTGTGCGACATCACACCTCGGGCAGGTCGTAATCCAGGTGATTTGGAGGATCGGTGCCCCAAAATAAAGTCAGAGTGAAAAATCGCACGAGTCGACAGGATGTGATGATGTACATTTAAAATAAGGGGTGAGACCCGGTTTTGTGCCGCTTTAGGATGCTGAGCGTGGACCAATCGGCCGGCTCGGTGCTGTTGACTGACAGCCGAGCTCGGTCTAACCCAATCAGAGGGCAGCAGATCCATCACGGGCCGGATAATAACTTCCCGGCCTCATTAGATCCTGATAACCGCGTTACGGTCCCGGCGTGCTGCTCGGCTCCGTGTTGATTAGTTTTCCAGTTGCGTCTGCTCTCCTTTGAACAGCAGCTCCGGCTCGCTGCTCCTCAGATGGAAGTTCACGTCTGACTTTAAGCACATTAAACCGATCAGGGAGGCTTTCATGCTGCTGGCCGACGGCCGCGAGGAGGTGGAAGTGGAAAATCTTCAAAGTAAAAGACAAATAGGACACGAGATCTGGTTTAGATCATCTCTGAAGGCTCACACACACACACACACACACACACACACACACACACACACACACACACACACACACACACACACACACACACACACACACACACACACACACACACACACACACACACACACACACACACACACACACACACACACACACACACACACACACACACACACACACACACACACACACACACACACACACACACACACACACACACACACACACACACACACACACACACACACACTCACACACTCACTCACACTCACACACACACACACACACACACACACACACACACACACACACACACACACACACACACACACACACACACACACACACACACACACACACACACACACACACACACACACACACACACACACACACACACACACACACACACACACACACACACACACACACACACACACACACACTCACACACACACACACACACACACACACACACACACACACACACACACACACACACACACACACACACACACACACACACACACACACACACACACACACACACACACACACACACACACACACACACACACACACACACACACACACTCACACACTCACACACACACACACACTCACACACTCACTCATACACTCTCACACACTCACACTCACACACACACACACACACACACACACACACACACACACACACACACACACACACACACACACACACACACACACACACACACACACACACACACACACACACACACACACACACTCACACACACACTCACACACTCACACACACACACACACACACACACACACACACACACACACACACACACACACACACACACACACACACACACACACACACACACACACACACACACACACACACACACACACACACACACACACACACACACACACACACACACACACACTCACACTCACACACACTCCT
Organism: Brachyistius frenatus; assembly: GCF_029030835.1. Lineage (NCBI taxonomy): Eukaryota > Metazoa > Chordata > Actinopteri > Embiotocidae > Brachyistius > Brachyistius frenatus. The sequence continues at coordinate 163,981 of NW_027210977.1, forward strand.
CATGCGACTGTTTATCTGCCGTTTCTCTGTACACCCTCCCACCCTGTCGCGGTGGTTTTTCTGTTCGGAGGAGCAGAAAACATTGAACTCTCTTCGTTCACAATGATTAAAGTCTGAAAGATTAATTTCTCTTTATTACACGTTGAAAGATCAAATCAAACGCTCACAAGTTCAAAACTTAACTGACAGCGAGAAGAGATGAACTGAGCAGCAGCCCGGTCACTTCCTCCTCTGGCCACGCCCTCCAGGTAACCTCACCTGTCCTCACCTGTCATCCAGAGTCCACCCTCTGTGAGGTGGGTTTGGTCCGGTTCTCCCACTGATCAATAATCAATAACCCGACCGAGCGATTCCTTCATCAATAGTTCTTTTATCAGCGCTCAGTATTAATGAGGAATGAATGTCTTTGGCGCCGCCTGTGGTGATGAGCTGTAACTGCAGCTGTGTTTTTTGGACTTTCCCAGAAATCCACTTGGTGTCGCCTGCGTGAGGTCGATTCAGTTGTTTTTTAAGTTTGACCGCCGGCAGTTGTCGAGCTTTTCTTTGTTTACGCGCAACGCCATCAGAGATAAAAAAAATAAATAAAAAAAACAGGAAAAAAACACGACTCTTCTTCTGTTTCTTTTCAGTCTGCTGAAAACAGGTGAGTTGAAGGTGAGCCTGTTACGTTAGCTCCGCCCACCCTCATTTGGCTCATGAAAAACGTGTCACTAGCTTGCGTTTGATCCGGGAGCGTCTCCCCAGACACGGAGCACCTCGTTCAGAGAACAGAGGTTATTACTTTAGGTTACTAAATCAAGACCGTTCAGATCAGCGTGAAGATGAAGATGAAGATGAAGTGTTGAAGGACATTAAAAGCAGAGATGTTCCCGTGAAGTGACGGTGAAGTGCTCTCTAGCTCCGCCCACAGCGCTCCTGAACGCTCTCCCTGCTGCGCCTGCAGCGTCGGTGCAGCGCAGCGCAGCGCTGCCCTCTGATGACATAACGCAGCTCCTCTGCTGCTTTCTGCTCCGCGGTGGAAGTGACTCATGACCGGCTCGTGTGGATCAAAGCAGCTTGTTGACGGGTTTCATAACGCTCTTTATGTAAGGAGGGCTGCAGCACGTCGGGGGCGGACCTGGAGCCTCCTCACCGGCCTCCGCCCACACTGCTGCTCCAACAGCCACAAACCTCCACCTGCAGACAGCAGCAGGCCTCAGGACGGGACGGGACGGGGACACCTCCTGCATGACGTCTCCGCTCGGTGAGACAGTTCAGGTCCTCTAGACGATCAAAGAGACAGCAGACGGATTCATAAAGACACATTCAGAGAGAGAAAATAAATCAGTGATGAATGAATTATAAATCCAAGTTAAACATGGAGACAGAAAAGGACACAAAAACACTGAAGATGTCCACATAATACACAGAAAGAGACACAAAACGAGGACAAAGACGTCTCCCTCTTTGCAGATGATATTAATATTTATCTGTCCAACTTCACAACGTCGAGTTCAGACCGAGATGAAGTAAAAACGTTCTGCAGTCTGCAGTTTAGCGTGTTAGCTGACATTAAAGACGTTGAATCACATTCTAGTTTCTTTTCTTTCTTTTTTTTTTTTTTTTATTCTTTCCCCAGAATATTTGTAGTTGATGGTGAGTTGTATCATAAATAGCATAAATATCAATAAATATAATGTTAAAAACATATTTAGGTGACAGTTTTTATATTCAAACAGTTTTTCGATTTAAACCGTTTTTATTTTGGGTACGTTTGTTGCGCACGTTGCCACCAGCCCGTCCTCTGTAATGTCATTACTGGAGATGTAACATGGGTTTGTTCTGGTCCTGTGTTGGGAGGAGTAATGAGATTACAGCGACCTGCAGCTCGCTGCCAGAGTCGCTGCAGCCGCTCATCACGGCCGCGGAGCCCCGAAACAGACGGCTGATGTGATTATGGAGCGGGAGGGCGGCGGCGGCCTGGACGACACGCTTCATGTCACGGTCGTCGTGGATTCGTTCATTCATCGATGAGTCGGACCAAACCAACATGTTAAAGGTCCCACAAACGTCTCATATTGTGTTAATTCAGATTTCATGTCTTTTTTTTTTTAAATTATAAAGCAGGTTTAGATGCTGTTAATTCTGTGGAAGCATCAGAGCACTCAATGCACACATCGTGACGTCGGGAGGAGTTTGTGATGTCACAAATTTCAATACAAACTGTACTGAAATTATTTTCAGTTCTTAAAGCCACAAAAATATTTGATAATGGAAGCAAAACTGAAAATAAAAACAGAAAACGTTTGGCCTTTAACCCCTTGCACACCAGCAGTCATCAGCCCTGATGTTTGTTGGCTCCCCGTCAGGACTCGGGGGGGAAACCGTCGATCCGATTCTGACAGCTGTTTGTTAAAAATGTTGGACCTGTTTCTGACAGATGAATAAAAAGCTGCTAACCGGACACCATGCGGCTCAGTTTAACCCCTTCACACCCCTCCTCCGGGATTATGGACTTTATGGATGTCTGCTGATTAAAATGCTCAGTTTTCATAATGGACTTTGGCTCAGTCGTTTCCTCTGAACTTTAACCGGAAGTCATCCATCTCCTGTAAACAACACGCTGTCAACACAATATCTCAAGAATATTCTGATGAAATTTCTTAAAATTTGGCACAAACGTTCACTTGACCTCAAGGATGAACTGATTCACTTTTGGAGGTCAAAGGGTCAAAGGTCAAGGTCCCTGTCCCATCACGTCTGCCCCATTCATCTGTCTCATTCTTGTAAACGCATCATCTCGGGAATTCCTCGAGGAAACTTCTTGAACATTTGGCACAAATTCAAAATTCACTTGAAGAATGAACTGATTAGAGTTCAGAGGTCAAAGGTCACTGTGACCTCACATCTGTCCCATTCCTTTGAGTGTGAATGACAGACTGTGACCATCTTCCACACTTGGTCCCGTCCTGAATGTGCGACTCTGATCTGAACTGATTGTGTAAATCATCTGAATCATCCACCTTTTAAAATGGGGGCCGACCGCCGTACCTGCCGAGCCCCGAAGGACATCAACCGCCCTCCGATGTCCCGGCGGCGGCGAGCCGGATACAGATCGGCATAAGAGTTGGAATTTTGGCCGGCGGCAACACGGCGAACACGTTTTCTCTGGAGAAATAAAAGGTTAAAAGCATTTGAAGCTGAGCCGACGCATCGCTAACGTTCACTTGAGCCCTGAGCTGAGAGCTTTGGCCTCCGCAGTGTTAGATAACAGCAGCTGTGCTGTCAGAGGAGGAAGAGCTGCAGAGGAAGAGGAACAGCCCCGAACATCAGAACCACAGAACCACTGACTGTGGAGGCTGCTGGTCGGTGGGTGACCCTCTGACCTCTGACCTCTGACGGGTTCTTTAAAGGGTTGTTTCATCCTCACGAAGCTGCTTCATGCAGAAGTGACTCCCTGAAACATGACATTTCATTTATCTGACTCTTTTATCCAAAGCTACTTACAATAAGTTCATTTCAACCATGAGGGTTCAAAATCAGAACAACAGGAATCAAGAAAATACAATTTCTTCAAGAAAGCCAAACTACAAAGTTTTATCAGTAAGTTCCATGTTAAGTTCTACTGTTCAAGGTGAAGTCTGAAGAGGTGTGTTTTTAGTTTGTGGTGGAAGATGTTCAGAGTTTCTGCTGTCCTGATGTTGGTGGAGCTCATTCTACCATTTAGGATCCAGGACAGTCGAACATTTCAGAAAATAAACTTATTGATTATCTGTGACTCAGAACCAACCATCAACCATCAGTGATGTCATCAACCATCAGTGATGTCATCAACCATCAGTGATGTCATCGTTGGTTTGTGAACGTTATGAATCCTCCAGTTCAGATTCTGTCCGTCACCATCTTATTAGTTCGGAGCGGTTTGGAGCAGGAAGTGACCATATTTGGACGAGCTGGGGGAGGAGCCAGCGGTGGATCTGACCGATCTGATCGGAAACCTGACGATACTACGTCCCGCCCACCGATAGCTGTAACCTGACTGCACCACAGACCTGTCAATCAAACAGACACGCCCCCAAAAACAGGTCTTCTTGAATCTTCTTTTCTAATGAATGAGGGATTATTTTCAGATGGACCTCCAGAAAACTAAGAAGAAGGAGTGACTTTAGCTAACAACACCGAGAGAACTGATGGACACATTTTATTCACTTTGGATTTGATGAGAGAAGTTGAATGGGAGTCTATGGAGCCGGAGGCTTTTTGGAGCCGACCTCTAGTGGCACTCGCTGGTATTGCAGCTGAAGACACTTCTGGATCAGAACCATTTTACAGACCTGAAGCTACGAACTCTTTTATGTCCAGACACGCTGCCTTCTAGTGGACTGGCGGCTGTATCACACGCGCTGCCCTGAGATTTGATTTGTCAGCTGCAGCTGTAACTTAAATGTAAAGATGTGAAGTCAGGACGTTTGCGTCACGAATAAGATTGTGTTCTGATTGGCTGGAGAGTTTTTCCGATGAATTTAGAGAAATCCAAACAACTTTTGGTGACTAAAATAAATCAATAAAATGAGTGTAAAAGATCCCCAGCAGGTCTTTAGGATGGAAGTGAAACCGTGCAGAGTGTTTCCGGTGTTTAAAACGGGCCGTTAATGGGAGCTGCGTCCTCTTGCCCGCTGCACCTCCGATTTAATTGGCTATCAAAAATAACCCGCTCATCCTGCAGCTCCACCTCGGAGCGGGGAACCCAGGAGGATGCAGCCGCCACGTGCACGTGTGGTGGAGAAGTGTGTGCGTGGGTCTCGGTGCGGCCGCGCGACCTCTGGCTCACTGCAGCACGCGCTTCTCCGCGGCGGTGTGGGCTGCCTCGCGTCTTTATGTAAAAGCTGTGTGGGAGGGAGCACATTGCAGAGCAGCGCTTCAGAAATGTGATCCGAGTGAGAGGCAGAGAAGTTGATCAGCACCACAGCGGAGAACCACACGTGCGCTGCTGCTGCTGTTACATTAGAAGAAGAAGAAGAAGAAGAATTAGAAGAAGAATTAGAAGAAGAAGAAGAAGAAGAAGAAGAAGAAGAAGAAGAAGAGCTCCGAGCTGCTGTTCAGGAGTAAATTAGTTCACTTCCTCCTCTCCGACTCCTCGGCGGCTGCACAGAGTCCGAAGCACCAGCAGGTGGCTCACCTCTGCCTCCTCAGCCAATCAGAGGGCGGGGAGTAGAGGCTGTGGGCGGGGCAAAGGAGGAAGAGCGGTCCCCCCTTCCTTCGCCCGAGAGCGCAGATAAAAAGTAGAGAGAGGCGCGCGGAGAGTCACTCCGAGGAAGAGGAGGCCCCGAACCGTGAGGCGGAGCAGCAACAGGTCGACCCAGAGGAGGAAGAGGAGCTCCTTCCTCACTAACTGGTGTTTTCTGTTTTTCTGTCAGCGCGGGAAACTCGCTGGATATGGAGCTGTGTTCAGAGCGCGCGGAGAGGAGTCGGGCTTCCTCCGGCTGGGAGGGTCCGGAGAAGGAAGGAAGGAAGTAGCAGCCCCCACCTCCTCCTCCACCTCTACCTCCTCCTGTAACTCGGAGAGGAGTTGTGTAGTTCGGCTTCCTGCTGAGAGCTCAAGACCTGCAGCTGCACTTCCTGTCTGAGCGGAAAGTTGTCGGTGGAAAGTTGAGCAGCGGCCGCGGAGCGTCGACCGGAGGCGGGCAGGATGTGCGGCTGCCGCTCGGACCGCCGGAGCCCCGCGCCGACTCCCGAGCAGCTCCGCCTGTGAGCCCCGCAGCAGCAGCATGGACCCGCAAGAGGAGCAGCCCGGAGCCCCGCTGCAGGACGGAGCCGAGGAGCCCTTCACCCCCGCCTCCGTCGCATCCTCCTCCTCCTCCACCTCGTCCTCCTCAGCCTCCAACACCGAGCTACCCCCCGCCGCCCCCGCCCCCCGCTGCCAGCACAACAGCAGGACCTTCACCGGCCTGAGGATCTTCTGCAGGAGGTGAGTCTTCCTCAGCTGCTCTTCATCCACACCTCACTCTCACGGAGTGACGTCACTCCTCAGCAGAGAAAACAAACAAAGTCCCACAAACACAAACCAGTCAGATTCATTGATTATCGATCCTTTAAAAACAAAGTCACACAGAGGTTTAAAAAGAAAGCGTTAAATACAGAAAACTACAGAACCGATCCGATAGAACTCAAATAGAACCAAAATAAATCTAAACAAGGAAACTAGAAGTAATCAGTTCATCCTGGAGCTGCAGGTTCCACCGAGATCAAAGATCCTCCAGCAGAACCTGCAACAGCAGCACCAAACACAGGAACGCAGAACCCGTCAGAACCGCCTGCAGGTTCTTCGCTCCTGCTGCAGCGCACTGATTGGTCAGAGCCGCTGATGCTCCTCCAGATGTTTCAGCAGCAGCTGGTCTGGCTGTAAACGGACCTGCTGGATGGCGTTTGTGTGTCTGAATGTAGAGACGTCCAGATGTGACGGTCCAGATGTGACGGTCCAGATGTGGTGTCAGTTGGGACGTTGTGTCGCTGCAGCAGCAGATTCATCTTGTAGATGAAGCAGAGAAATGTTTTGTGTGTCGTGATATCAGAGATCAAAAAAATTTCCTCTTCTTCGTCTCCTCGTCTTCGTCGGTCAAGCTGCGTTCCAGTTTGTATGTTTATTGTTGACGTCGGGCCCTGAGTTTGTGTTGGTGTGTCTGTGTGACGTGAGAATAAACAATAGTCAGTAAATAATGACTCAGAATTATTCTGACAGTCAGAGAATCATTTTTTTCAGCAGCCCCATTCCAGAGTCCCTTCATATTTCAGCTGTTTTTGGAGTTTGAACCCTGTGATGCTGTGGAGCTTGTACAGATGTTTTCAGCTGGACTCTCTCTGACCGTACGATGAATTAATGAATACATGAACTGATTTCATTCATTCACTCAGAGCTGCTGAAGCTGCTGCTCTTCACACCTCTGCACAGGAAATGAAGCGTCGAACGGCAGCGAGGAGTAAAAACAGCAGTGTGCAGAGTCCCTTCACATTTAGTCTGTTTTTGTAGTTTGGAGCCTGTGAAGCAGCAGCACAGATGTTTTCAGCTGGAGTTCCACACTCAACTAAACGTAATCTGATTACTGCCCACTTTGTTTTTTGGTGTTTCAACGTCGGTGTGGGAGGAAAAACCCCGTAAAAGACTTCAGGCTGAGAAACGATAGTGAAACTTACCAGTTTCATGAACTTTTTCTGTCACTTCTGATCTCGGAGGGTTTTTCAATGAAGTCTGGACTCTGGTATGAAAGACAAACAACATTAAAAATAAGAGAACATGTGAGAAAACAAATCAAGCCTGATTGGATGATGGTTTACGAAACAGCTGATTAATATAAAAAACAAATCTGCCGAATGATCAATTCAGTTCCAGGGTCCCTTCACATTTTTACTATTTTGATGTTGTCGACAGGAGTTCGACCTTCAAATCAAACCGATGACTATTGGAGGAATTTTAGCAGCAATCTTCAGTGTCTCTTTTATTTACTTTATTTTTAACTTAAAACTGCAAACAAATGAAGAGACTTTGGAAGTACGTCTGCATCAAATCCTCAAGTCATCATAAAATAATCATTATTTAATTCATATAATATTTATAGAATTTACGTGAACAGAAAGAGGTTTTTGTTTAATGTCAGTGACTTTAAGACTTCACTGAAAACTTCTGATTTATCTTTTTCTTCTTCTGGGCGGGTTTCTGAGCCTTAAAACATCAAAAACATGAATGGACTTTGGTTCCAGAGTGACCTCATCAAATGTTTGACATCACTTTACTGTAATGTAAAATTCTCACATTTAAGATCCTGGAACTAAAATATTTTCTGTGCTTCTGTGATTGTAGCACTTTTTTTTAATAAAGTAAATAATTCAGCGGCCGATCGATCGGTCACTCTCTGATCTGTTTTTTTCTTTTGGACGTGTTGTTTGTGGCCGGCTGCAGGTTTTCATGTCGCTGATCGTATCTGATTAAAACTGGTCTGAGTTCACAGCAGGATGACAGGCTGATAAACCTAACGAATAATGCCTTTAAGAGACATATTTAAAAAGATAAAAGTTCACTGTAAATCCAATTTATGAGATAAAAAGTAAAAATTTTATATTTAAAAGCTCAAAATTATGAGCTTAAAACTCTTTATTATGAATTTTTATCTATATCTATTATCTATGGCATAATGTGACTTTTTAATGAATCATTTTTAACTTCAACTCATTAATTTGATGTTTAATTTTGATTTGGAATCGACTTTTTAGATTTGACATTTTAACATTTAACATTTTAGCTCATAAGTTTGACTTTATTTGATTGATTGACTGATTTTAATCCAAAACTTTTTATCTCAATTTATTCATTGTAAAATATTGCCTTTTTAACTCATTATTTTGCCTTATTGCATTAAAATTGTACCTCGCCATGAATATTTTTTTTAATCATTATAACATTTTGTCTTTATTTCTCCCTCAATGGCAGAAATTCTTCCTCAGAACAGATCGATATTTAATTTACGACAGAAAATAATAAAAGATAAACAGCTTTACTTTTTGATGTAACGGTTGTTTTTTTAATTCAGAATTCTCGATTTTTATGTCCAATTTTTTTCCCCCATAAACATTTTTCTATTTAGGACAAACTTTTCTTAATTTATTTTTTTATTGGTAGAAATGTGTTTCCATGGAAAGCAGCTGATGTTTGATTTTGATGTAATTTTGATGCAGAACAAAATTCTGAGATAAAATTACACTTGTTGACGTTCTGCTCACACAGCCCAGGTGCATCATGGGTAATGTGTAGCGTAAAAAAACACCACGTTGACTTTGATCAAACGATGTCAACATTCACTTATTGAGTTTAGATTTTTTTTAATTTATTTTTGTCGGACTTCATAATAAACGGAATATTTTTGGGATTTTAGACAAAACAAGATTGTTTATAAAATTATTAGTTTTATTAAAGGAATATTTCACTGTTCTGATGTTTTTATATAAAAAATATTGATTAATATAGAAAATGAATCATCAGCTGCTGCAATAATTCCTTGAAAGTGTATCTGTGCACCTGCTGCAAACACAGAGGACACACGCACACACGCACGCACACACACACACACACACACACACACACACACACACACACACACACACACACACACACACACACACACACACACACACACCACATCACCCGTGTGCCTGAGCTCATGTTTCCCGCAGCCGACTTCCTCTTTGTTCTGCTGTGATCTCTGAGCAACACGGCAGCGTGTGTGTTAGTCACACACACACACACACACACACACACACACACACACACACACACACACACACACACACACACACACACACACACACACACACACACACACACACAGTTAAACCCTGTTGATCAGATAGTTTATTGATATCAGGAGTTAATCTTCACAGAAATCACTGAAACAACTTAAAAACAATAAAATAAATCGTAAAATAAACAGAATAATTTAGACTAAAGAGCGATGATACAGGATTGTGTTTAATATTTTATTTTATATTGAATATGTGTTATCTCGTCTGAAGGACTCGTCCTCCTTCACAACCTTTAAAATACTCGAGTACTTTCACTGCATCAGCCGACGCTCCCTCTGAGTCCACTGATCACACCGAGCCGGACTCGCTCAGATCCTCGACGACACGCCGGCCGTGAATATAAAAGGTAACAAGTGCAGCCTGAAGTTCGGTCGGGTGGTTTAATCTCTCCGCTCCTCTAATTATAGCTGCTATTAACGGATTGGAAGAGCAATTAATTAAAAATGCTCATTTTTAGGGTCTGATGGGAGCATTGGACTCCGGAGGAGAGGATTCAATCTGTAGCTCTCCAAGGACAGAGGAGGAGGAGGAGGCGCAGGAGGCCCCCTCCTCCTCCTCCTCCTCCTCCTCCTCCTCTTCCTACTCCTTTACGGCTCTAAAGGAGAAACTCTTTTATTCATCTGCTGTTATTTAAAAATTGAAAAAGTCTGAACGGCTGCAAGAAAAAAAAAACTGAATCAGCTGAAACATCATCATCAGTCGTCTGAAGAACATGAACAGAAACAAGAAGAAGATGAAGAGCAATGAGGAAGAGGAAGATGTTGTTTATATAAAGAAAACATAAACAAATAAAAACAACAGAAATTATTTTATATGAAATCTTCAGAGGGTGACCCCTGGTAACCCCTGGTGACCTCTGGAAAACCCCTGGTGACCTCTGGTAACCCCTGGTGACCCCTGGTAACCCCTGGTGACCTCTGGAAAACCCCTGGTGACCCCTGGTAACCCCTGGTGACCTCTGGAAAACCCCTGGTGACCTCTGGTAACCCCTGGTGACCCCCCTGCAGGCCTGTTTTCGTTCGTCCTGGTTCTTCGTGTAACGCGGGCTCCATGTTGGTTTACCTGTGCAGGTGTTGGAGGATCTGTGGAAGGAGCTGGGACATGTTGGTCTGCACGCTGCAGCCTGAGTGGGGCCGCTTAACGCTTCATGAACCAGAGGGACGAGTTCTGGTTCTGGTTCTGCAGGACTTCTCCATGTTTCATGGAGAGCAGTGTTTGGAAATTATGACATTAACAGGATTCACTGAGAAGAGTCCGTCTGTCGTATCCCATGGCAACCAACTGTGATGTCATCCGTCGGTTTGTGAGCTGAAGACTCAATTTAGAATTTCAGCTGTTGCCATCTTGTTCTTTTTAAACCAGACGTGACCATATTTAGACGAGCAAGGAGAGGATACTTCCTCCTCGCAGGTCGTCCTGTTTCCGTGTTCTTCCACGTTGCGTGTCGTTATATGCATGTCATATATGTTGTATGACGCTCTTCTCCTCGCGGTCGCTCGTGTTCAGTGTGTATTTGTGTTTTTTGTTTGACTGTGAAACTGAGATTCAGAAACCACAAAATCAGGTTGACCCTGTTTGAAAATACAAAAAGGAAACTACGTGACTCCCCAGATAACGACGTCGCGTATCGGTCTGTCGGCTCTCCTCTCGTCACTCGGGAGTGTTTTTTAACAGGAAACGGTGGATTACTCCTTTAAAGCTGCTGTGAACACGGTGTCAGGCCTCTGCTGAGCGCTGATATGACTGATTACTACATTACTAATTACTGGTGTCGGAGGCCCCGTCAGGATGACGAGGACCTGCTGCCTCCCTCTCTGACCTGATTAGAGGCGACAGGCTCAGAAAGACTCGCCGTCTTTTACATGAAATAACTGAATAACTGAATAAATTACAGATGATATGAAATAACTTTGTTTGAGTGAATTCAACAATCGACTGGACGTTTAAATAATAGAAAGTACAGTTCAAATACACTAAAAAACTTTACTAAAATTAGTTTAAATAGGTGAACCTGCAGATCAATATGTTAAATTCACATATGATCGACTTGTTTGTGGAGTTTACTTAATCAGAAAATATATGTTGCTGTAAATTGAATTAGAATAGAACTACAGCAGGATTACATATTTACATATTTATTACATCGAAAATAATAAATAAATGTAGGTAAGGTGTGCACACAAGAGGAAACAAACCACCTGTCTGCTAGCAAAGAGAAAGTCATCAATTCAATGTGAGGACAATGCAGACGGTCTGTCCCAAGCAGACGTCCTCAGTCTGCTTGGAAACTTGTTGTTTGTGTCCCTGAAAGAAAGTCAAGTTTCCACAAAAGTCTGAACAAAAATTATTTCCCAGCTAAATTAGTAATACATGTATTAACACACACACACACACACACACACACACACACACACACACACACACACACACACACACACACACACACACACACACACACACACACACTGCTGTCTGGATCAGATGTTTCCTTGTGAAATGGACCCCCTGCTCTCCTATTCTGTTTCACTGCAGCCGGACACGGAAACCTCTGTAGTCTGAGACAGGCCACGCCCCCCGTCTGTGATGTCACAGCAGGTTTCTCACCTCTGGCAGTAGACGGAATGCACCTGTTGTGACATCACTGAGGGGGCGGGGCCAACAGCTCTGCAGTTCCACAGTGTTCTCTGGTAGACAGGGTTTTCTCTGCCCTGAGTCCCGTCTGGCAGGTTCACTGTCCTCTCGGATCTCCTGCTCTTATCAGATCTGGCTGAAGGGTTCAGTGTTCATGAAACAATCCAGGCGGGACACTGTGACACCTGACCTCGTCTCAGGGTCAAAATAAATCCACCTGATCAGTGTGAAGAGTCAAAAAAAAGAGCAGGTTTATGTTGTAAGTATAGTTTTACAGGAGAAAACTGGGTGCTTAGTCAACGGGAGTCTATTGGAGGCAGCTGCTAGTGGTGCTGCACTTTAGTTGTTGTTGAATAAATGTGATTTAAACAGCATCTGAAGCTCTTATTCTGACAGCAGATGTGTTCTTTGCTTCTATATTACAATCACAGACTGTTCTGGACAGATATGTCACTTTTAGACTCTTTTTATCACTTTGAGCTCCGTGATGGTTCTTTAAGTTCAACACAGGAAGAAGAACTCATTTCAGGACAGACTGAAGAAGAGCGCTGACAGGAACCAGCTCTGCAGGAAGTAGATCGGCCCGTCCATCATTAGTCCCCACGTTCCAGACGCTTCTGAAGAGGGGTGTGTGTGTGTGTGTGTGTGTGTGTGTGTGTGTGTGTGTGTGTGTGTGAGATGCAGTCAGGACCCAGGGATTACACAGACCCATTTCCTGGTCTATCTTTGTCACTCGTTGCCCCTGTTTCTATAAATACTCCGGTCCAGGAGGGACACTGAGGCTCTGAGGGAGGAAGAGGAGGAGGAGGAAGAGGCCATCTACTGTCATCTGGCCAGGGTCAGAAGGAGGAGGATGATGATGAACTAAAGAAGGAAGATCTGATGAGGAAGAGGAGGGCCAGGTAGAGGAGGAAGAGGAGGAGGAGTGACAGATCGGTCATCAGGAGCACCTGAACTCTGAGCAGGCGGCCAATGAGAGCAGCCGGAGCTGCTGTGATGTCACAGCTTGCAGGAGAACATAATCACCTGCAGAGGGCAGCAGAGTGTCATCATCACAGCGCTGAGCCGGTGTGTGTGTGTGTGTGTGTGTGTGTGTGTGTGTGTGTGTGTGTGTGTGTGTGTGTGTGTGACTCAGATAGCTGATACCTCACTCTCACCTGGTCCGTGTCAGTTTCCCGCCTTGAAACTGAAGCCGGGTTTTATTTAAGGGGAACTAATCTGCACACAAATGCATACACACACACCAACACACACACACACACACACATACTCGAGTGTTTCAGGCTGTTGGAGGTTTGATTGACAGCTGGACATTCTGCTCAATGAGGTTTTATTCAATAAGATAAATTAATTTATTTTTCTGACCAGCGATGAAAGAAACATTCACATCAATGCATCAATTAATTTAAAAGTCATTCTGAAGTTTATTATCTGCGACATGTAGTTTGACCTTTAACCTCTGATTAATCAGTGTTTCCTCCTGTGGGCTCATTGGTTTCTGTAGCAGCAGGTCTCCATGGAAACGGCATCATTATTGATTGTAAACCTGCCTCCTCTTTTCCTTAGAAACGAGCCTCAACTTAACGACTTGTCACAGGTATGTCATCAAATACCACCACTTCTTCCCCGCCCACATGTCAAAAAGTGGGCGGGGCACAAGTGGTTTAAGCTGCAATACCCCCGAGTGCCACCAGAGGTCGGCTCCAAAAAGCCTCCATAGACTCCCAATTAAAATTTCTCCACGAGTTATCTTAGACACCCTGCTAACCTTCAGGAGAAAAGACCTGTTTGTATATCGGCGTTACCATGGATACCGTCACATCTGTCCACACCCAGCTGTTTCAGTCTCTTCCTTCTGAAGACGACATTTTAAAAACAAACTCTTTTGAACAAACTTTGAGCTGAAAGAGACCGAATGTGTTTATTCCTGAAACTGACATCATCGACACGAGAATCAAAAACAAGTTTAATTTATCATTAAAAGTAAAAGTAAAACTTCTCTCCGCTTATTTTTCTGTCCTCATGGTGGCGCTGATTCTCCGTCATGTTACACAGACAGTCGTTACCTCTCACATATAAATCTGAAATCAACAATAAAAGAATTAAAAACTACAATCAATCAATCAATAAATAAATAAATGAATAAAAAGTTCTGCTGTAAGCACAGATTCTTTAAAGTCCCGACTCAGCTGATATTTCTGGACTTTAATAGTCAGCAGCGTGTTTAAATCTGCGTTGATTTGTTTAGTTTATTGTCGTGTTTTAAAGTTTTGAAGTGTTGAAGCTGCTGATGAACGCAGTCACAGTTTAATATTGTAAATCAGACCTGACAGCAGCGTCACACTTTAATCCTGCTGATCTTTTAAGCCTCTTCAGGTTTCAGATCGTCTCCTGATTTAAACGCTGCTGCAAGGGGGGAGTGGGAAGGGGGTTCTGAAAGGTTCTGGGGGTTCTAAAAGGTTCTGGAGATTCTGAAAGGTTCTGGTGGTTCTGAAAGGTTCTGGAGTTTCAGAAAGGTTCTGGTGGTTCTGAAAGGTTCTGGAGGTTCTGGATGGCGAGTTGTTCACAGTCCGATACTGAACACACATGTAGAAGATTTTATTTTTCAGTTTTTCCCTCCAGCTGATGAGCAGCGTTGAAGAAGCTCCGCCCTGGTTGCCATGCGTCCCGCTCCATAGCAACGGCAGAAGCTACCAACAGAATGTGATAATTAGGCTGAACATCAGGTTTACAATGATCGACTCTCTGTTTGGACACATTACCATGCGGCTTCGCTTCCTGTCTTCTTCCTCTTCTTTTTTTTAATTGGATCCATAATGCAGCAGCAGCCTTGTAGTGTTAATGAGGAGTATTCTGGGATGGACCGGCGGCTCCATTCATCTCTATATGAGCTAAACTGAAGTGAGGGAGGACAAAAGGACGAGAGCTGTTAAATCAGCCGGTCCTGGATCAGCTGGATCACCGTAAGATCACCCGTCGGTTTGTGAATATTTTTAAGCCTCCAGTTTGAAATTTCAGCCAGAAACTGCACTACAGGCCTGTCAATCAAACAGACACGCCCCCAAAAACAGGTCTTCTTGAATCTTCTTTTCTAATGAATGAGGGATTATTTTCAGATGGACCTCCAGAAAACTAATAAGAAGGAGTGACTTTAGCTAACAACACCGAGATAACTGATGGACACATTTTATTCACTTTGGATTTGATGAGAGAAGTTGAATGGGAGTCTATGGAGCCGGAGGCTTTTTGGAGCCGACCTCTAGTGGCACTCGCTGGTATTGCAGCTGAAGACACTTCTGCATTGACTTCAGGCTTCTGACCCAGAAGCTACGTCTATACAGTCTGTGGTCCTGGATCAGCTAGTCTTGGATCAGTCCTGGTTCTGTTGGTCCTGGTTCAGTGTTGGTTCTGTTGGTCCTGGTTCTGTGCTGGATGAGCTCCTGGGTGCAGCAGGAAACGGTGTGCTGTGCGGCTGCTCTCAGATCAGTCGGAGCTGCTGTGAGTTATTTTCAGCAGCTTAGCGTCTCTGCTCTCAGTGAGCTGCTCGTCTTCGTCGGTGCCGGACGGACCGATCTTCCTCTCAGGTTGTATGAAGCTGCTTTCTGCTGCTCGTTGTGTTCTTTTGATCTGCTGGACCATCGGACGCTCTGATTTCTTCTTCTTCTTCTTCTTCTTCTTCTTCTTCTTCTTCTTCTTCTTCTTCTTCTTCATCTGATGCTGGCAGGAACACTTCAATATGTTCACTCGATGTAAACGCGTCTCGGCAGGTTTCTTTTTAAATGTTGTTAAAACCAGCAGCAGATCCAAAACTTTGCTTTAATAGAAATAAGTCTAAAAATAATTTGACTTTAAATGAGAAACTATTTTCAGTTTTTTGTCCTGAGTCTCTCTCTGACTCCGTGTCCGGTTTGACGTGCTGCTTTCTGTTTGTTTGCTCGGT
The DNA here is from genome assembly GCF_029030835.1 of Brachyistius frenatus. Taxonomy (NCBI): domain Eukaryota; kingdom Metazoa; phylum Chordata; class Actinopteri; family Embiotocidae; genus Brachyistius; species Brachyistius frenatus. The sequence goes on from NW_027210977.1 coordinate 179,882, forward strand.
GAACCGGTGAACAGGTGAACAGGGGAACCGGTGAACAGGGGAACAGGCTGTTTTATGGCAGAATATAACATCTGCAACTGTTTGATTAAAACCTGATGAATGGAGATCAAAACTCGCTCCGTGTTTCCACTTACCTGTTTAGTATCTGGTTAAAACAGCTCCTGAAGGGTTGAAATAGTTTTATTTAGTTTTTTGATATCACATATGCAAAGTGGAAAAATGTTTTTGTGATTTTCCAGCTTTTATTTTGAAAGTTTCATCATTTCCTGTTTTTTTTAAATTTTATTTATTTAAAGCTGTCCAAGTGAATGGAAACATTTAAAGGAACAAAAAGTGCGTCGCTACTGTTTGAATTAAGTTTTTGTTAGCAAACAGCTGAAAAACTGTTAGCATGCTAATGTTAGCTCGCTGTGCTAACCCTCCGCTACGATGCTAATGCTGTTAGCAGTCGATCGCTACGTTTGTCCTGCTGACGCGTTTTAGTTCGTCACGTTTTTATTGATCGATCGGTTCCGGCAGAGATCAGCCATGATTGGCTGCTTGATCGAACATCAGCGGGGGTCAAAGTTCAATTGTTTGTTTTATCTTTAAGTTTAACAATGAAGAGCAGAAAATATTGAATAAATACTGCGTTTGAATCAACAGTGAAGAAATAACTGAAACATATTTAAAGGAAAAGTGCAAAAATTATAGATTTTGCAAAACGTTCAAGTTAAAAATAATCCTAAAATGTTTAAATACAAACTGAAATCAAATCAATAATTAAATGACAGCCAATCTGTTGAAGTGGTCAATACATCTGAAATCATCCGATCAAAGTTCCTTATAAATGATGATAAATCCACAATAATACCTTTATTTAAATCAAAATGACATTAAAAATAGAATAAGGGAGTAACATGAATAAAAATGATCAACTTTGATCTGATCAGTGATCAATAAGTTGATCAGCTCTCTTCTCTCCTGCAGTTTCACGTCGTCTTCTTCTTCTTTTGTAACATTTCTCATTTAGGACAGAAAACCGTGAAGAAGCTGTAAAACATGAAAATATATCGACTCAAACAGAAACTCATTACTCACGTGTGACGTTCTTTTTATGGCCTTTTTAATAAAGTAAATATTGTGGAAGGATTTTCTTTCCACAAACATGAATCAGTTAATCAATCAGTTTGTTTATTCAGGTCGAAGTGTTTCCCTGACGACTGATGGACAGGTCAAAGGTCAAACAGTAAAACAGACTGAAACACAGGAGAATGAAAAAATAATATAAACGATTAAAAAAAGATTCTAAACAAGAGTAATAATGAAAAAATAAATAAATAGATAAAAGATAAAACAAACAAATCAGCGACTGAAAAAACAACAACATTTAAAACATAAATATAATCAAATAAACGCATTAAAACATCATAAAAAAACTGAAAAGGTAAATTTGACTAAGTGTTTTAAAGGAGCCGTGTGCAGGTTTTAGAGACATCTAGTGGTGGTGCTGCAGATTGCAACCACCTGAACACCTCCATGCTTCTGAGCGTGTCGGAGAATCTACAGTGGCCGTGAAACTCCAGGAAGACGTGGAAGTCCTATAAATCATGTTGTGACAGATCAGCTGATCTGAGGACGACTCGTCTTGGAAGGTTAAGAAAAACACTGTAAATTCATGAGTTTTGCTGTGAAGGGCTCACATGCATCAGTCAGTGAACGCATCACCGTTCAAACACACTCAGTGTGTCAGTCAGTAGATTTATTTATAGTATTTAAATCACAGACTGGATATAAAAGACTTCGTAGCTTCAGCTCTGTAAAATGGTTCTGATCCAGAAGTGTCTTCAGCTGCAATACCAGCGAGTGCCACTAGAGGTCGGCTCCAAAAAGCCTCCGGCTCCATAGACTCCCATTCAACTTCTCTCATCAAATCCAAAGTGAATAAAATGTGTCCATCAGTTATCTCGGTGTTGTTAGCTAAAGTCACTCCTTCTTCTTAGTTTTCTGGAGGTCCATCTGAAAATAATCCCTCATTCATTAGAAAAGAAGATTCAAGAAGACCTGTTTTTGGGGGCGTGTCTGTTTGATTGACAGGCCTGTGGTGCAGTCAGGTTACAGCGATCGGTGGGAGGGACGTAGTATCGTCAGGTTTCCGATCAGATCGGTCAGATCCACCTCTGGCTCCTCCCCCAGCTCGTCCAAATATGGTCACTTCCTGCTCCAAACTGCTCCGAACTAGTAAAGATGGTGACGGACAGAATGTGAACTGGAGGATTCATAATGTTCACAAACCAACGATGACATCACTGATGGTTGAAACTGATAAAAGTAATCATCTTCAATCTTTTATTCATTTTTCATCATTTCTAATAAAACTTTATCCAAATCCAAGTTTTGAGTCTACCAAGAAATCTGAGGATTAATTACAGAACAATCTTTGTGGAAGAAATAATGTAATTTTCTTTAGACTGTTCGCAGGTTTACGAGACACCTGATTTGATTTTCATCTTTTCAGGAGGAATGAAAACATAGTTTTTAATCAGCTGTTACCAACAGATTCATCCAGACTGTAGTTTAAAAATCTTATTTTATTAGATTAGTATTTTATTGTGAAAACTTAAACGTGCAGGTCATGTGACTGCAGTGTTACCCGTTACCTGTAGGTGAAAGTAAGGAGGGCGCTCTATTAATAGAAAAGGTTTCCCTGCAGCAGCTGACACCTGTCGGTCGCCGTGGTGATAATCGCTGCGTCATCACCTCCTGCAGCAGAGGTCAGAGGTCAGCTGAGTCCGTCTGCGTTTGCTGACTGCAGCAGGAATTAGACGTGAACCCGACCACTAGGATCGGAGAGAAAGTTTGAGACTTGGACGAAGTGAAGCCGTCGTCACCGTCTAATTGCTGGTGTAATGTTCTTCTTGTGTGTGTGTGTGTGTGGGGGGGGGGCAGGTAATCGTGGCTTTAATTACTGTTGTTGTCGGTACCACAGCAGCGATGACAGCTTCCTGTTGTCATGCTCCCCCCCCCCCCCGTGGAGAACCACCCCCCCCAACACACACACACACACACACACACACACACACACTTCCTGCTGTATAATTCATGCAGCTGCAGGTTGAACGGGGGATCCGATTCCTCAGTAACACGAGCCGGGTCCTCAGAAACAAACGGTCCCGTCAGAGGACTGCTTGGTCTTTATGAGCATTTTGGTGATGAACAGTTTGTTGTTTTCATGTTTGAACTTTGACCTCTGCTCGGATCTCCCGTACGGTCGATACGACAGAACCACAGACTGAATATAAAAGTGTTCGTAGCTTCCGGGTCTGAAAAATGGTTCTGATGCAGAAGTGTCTTAAGCTGCAATACCACCGATCGGTCAGATCCACCGCTGGCTCCTCCCCCAGCTCGTCCAAATATGGTCACTTCCTGCTCCAAACCGCTCCGAACTAGCAAAGATGGTGACGGACAGAATCTGAACTGGAGGATTCATAACGTTCACAAACCAACGATGACATCACTGATGGTTGATGACCTCACTGATGGTTGATGACCTCACTGATGGTTGGACAGAGTAGAGACGTTAATGCGTCACAAAACACGTCCCACTCAGAGCCGATGGTGGTCCAGTAAGTCCGATGTGTGGCTGTGCCGTCCGCCTCCTCCGCTAACTGCTCTTTACGTCCGACAGCCTCTCAGAGCGCCGCTCCGCTCCGTCATGGACACTTTCTTCCGGCGCCACTTTAAGAGGAAGGACGCTGCTCTCCAGGTGGATGCAGAAAAGTCCTGTCGCCAGCGGAGGCCCAGCGTGGCCGTCCCCACCAGCAAGGCCCGCCGCAGGTCCAGCGTGGGGCTGCCGTCCAACACCCTCACCCAGCGCCGCCGGCCCAGTGTCCAGCTGCCGGCGGGGCCGCCGTGCGCGGGCGGGGGCCGCCTGGCGAAGACACCCCGACACGGCCGGTGGGCGGGGCAAACTCGCCGACGCTCCAGCACCACCACCCCCAGCCTCAACCCGAGGTTCGCCGTGTGCCGGAGGAAGGTGGGGAAGCTGCGCACCATCGACACCCACCTGTTGGGCCCGTCCATGCTGTTGGCCAGTCTGATCCAGATGGCTGAGGAGGAGGAGGAGGAGGAGGTGGAGGGGCCACTGGCCGGAGAACAACAGGTGGAGGTGAGGGGCGGGGACAACAACATGAGGATGTTCTCCCGCTCCAGTAGCCTCCACTCAGATAGAGACGACGACAGCAGCGATTACTCCACCGCCAACGACAGCCAATCAGAAGCCAGCGAGGTGTCTGAGTATCCGGCTGAGGCGGAGGACGACGTGTCCTGGTCCCCTGAGCCACACCCCTCCCCAACCTCCACCGTGACGGGGGTGAGGAAAGCTCCCCACCTGCGGTCAGCGTGGCGGCCGCTGATCCGGGCCCCCCGCTGCCTCCGCAGGAACTCCTCTCAGCAATTCGCAGGAGACTCCGCCCCCTACAGCTGCTGCCGGACCACCAGCCAGAGGAAGAAGAGGAGGATCTCCACCGTCTCCAAAGCTGGGAGCCCCTGGCCAGGGAGGGGGCCCCCGCTGCCCAGCCGCAGGAGCTCCGTCTACTACTTCAACCACCCGGCCCTCCACCGGGGCCCCGGAGCCCTGAGCCCGCTGACGGCCAACGGATACGACTCCTGCCTGGAGAGCTGGAGCACCTTCCTGCTGTATGTAGTCCGCAGTCAGCTGACTGGTTTCACTGTGTTTGTGTTTGGCGCCGCCAACGACTAAACTGTGAGGTAAACTGGGGAGTCAAATTGGGAGTCGATCTTGAAGGTAAACTGGGGGTTAAACCTAAACTTGGATGTAAAATGGGAAATTAACTGGGAGTTAAACTGGGAGGTAATCTGGGGGCTATAAACGTAAAAAATAAATTGACAGATCAGCATCACTGATGTTTGTTGTGGCCTCTGAGGGTCGGGGGCCGGTCCCCTGCTGCCGATCGGACACACCCTGCAGCTCGTAGGAAGCCCAAACTGAGCTCCACATAAATAAGTGATGAAACGCTGCAGAAACAAACATCCTCCACAGAGCTGAGGCTCATTAGCAGCAGCGCTAATCACACAGGACGGAGTCATCGACTGATCACTGCTCTGCTGCTCAGGTCAATCTGTGTGTGTGTGTGTGTGTGTGTGTGTGTGTGTGTGTGTGTGTGTGTGTGTGTGTGTGTGTGTGTGTGTGTGTGTGTGTGTTTCATCTGGATGCATGAGCAGGTGACTCGGTGACCTTAGTGTGAAGCACTTCAGCATCTTAAAACTGCAAAGAACCTGAAATCAGTGTTCCCAGAATGAAATGACATCCAATCAGAGCCCACAAACAATCTCAGTCTACATCCAATCAGAGCCCAGAAACAATCTCAGTCTACATCCAATCAGAGCCCAGAAACAATCTCAGTCTACATCCAATCAGAGCCCAGAAACAATCTCAGTCTACATCCAATCAGAGCCCAGAAACCTGCAGCTGAACAAAAACATTTGATTCTGATACACTAAAATAAAATAATAATATAAGTGTGTAACTTGGACTTAACTTTTAATTTGAAGTCTACAGATTCTCTGCTGCTGTGCTTTTATTTTGGAGGACTCACTGTTCCCACGATGCAGTGTGTGTGTGCAGCAGCTGTTTTGCTATCAGTTGTCATGACAACAATGACCAGAACTAACGTGGTAACATCAGTCTCATTCCAACATTCGTGAACAAATGGTTGTTGTTTTTTAGCCCATTGGTGCTTTATTTTGGTTTATTTCATGTTTTTAACTTTTGTGTAATAAACTGTTTCTTTTTGACAAAAATTTGACAGAAACACGCCGAACAAACTGAATATTTTTCCCGACACTCGAACGACAGAAACGGTTTTGTGCTCTTGTGGTTGCAGGAAGGGAATCGCCAAGTCGGGCCTGCAGCAAGCGGCGACGCAGCCCAATGTGTCGGCGTCCGGACAGAGCGACCCGCCTCAGGAGCCGAGCAGCACCGTCGACTGGACCGTGAGTCTCTTCATCGTCTCACAATCTGCTGATCAGAGATTCAACCAATGAGGAATCAGCTGCTCATTGATCCAGTGAAATGAGATTTTAAAGGTCAGGTTATCAGTAGCCTGGCTCCGCCCACCCCCCCCTCCCGCTGTGGATAAGTGTGTGTTTGTTTGTGTGTCAGGATAACGCCCAGTTCGGGGACCACATCTGGTTCGAGACCAGCGGCTCTGGAGACTTCTGTTATGTCGGAGAGCAGTACTGCGTCGCCAAATCTCTGGTGAGTCCCGGAGAAACCAGCAGGGGGCGACGGTGATATATTGTATAAAATCAGATTTCATGTCCTGTAATCTGCTGCTATAAATACTGTAAAAGTCCCCACAGAGAAACACACATTTGTATTCAGCAACTGGACTTCCTGTAAGTTTGTGATGTCACAAACTCACAGTGATGTCATACGCCCACCCACAGCGCGGCCCAGTGTCCAACCCTTTTAACATGGAAGAAAACACACAGCGGTCGTTCTGTCATCAAGCTAACAAGCTACAAGACATGTGATTGGTCTGGATGTGTGTCACTCAAAAAAAGAGTCAGCCAATCAGAGGAGAGAGTCGCTGACATCACTGAGCCTTAAATAACATTTCATTAATGATTCATGAACATTTCTGGTTTCTTGGGGTTCGTCGTGTTTTAGGTTTTGCAGACAGATAAACGGACAAACAGCGTTAAACGTTAAAATCGACAGTTTTTGACTGGACTTTGGTTCAGACGTCCTGCAGCTCTTTTTCCAGGAGATAAAACAGAACATTAAGAGCCATGAAGACGACTGGTGGAAACACGACATCAGAACTGAGCTGTAATCATTAAACAGTTTATAAAGCCTTCATAAACACACATCCACAACTCTGTTGTTTTGTTCTGCAGCAAAAGTCAGTGGCGAGGAAGAAGTGCGCCGGCTGTAAGATATCGGTGCACACGATGTGCATGGAGCAGCTGGAGAAGGTAACATCTGGCCTGATGTTCGTCCTCTCAGGTGTCTCTGTCTCCGCTCACAGACGCTCGTCTCTCTGTTCAGATTAATTTCAGGTGCAAGCCGTCGTTCAGGGAGCCGGGGTCCCGGGTGGTCCGAGAGGTGGGTACCGCCGGCACCATCGGAGCGCGTTCAGGTGGCGCTCGGGTCGGCTCGCTCACCATGTGTTTGTTTTTCAGTTCAACGCGGTGCGACACCACTGGGTCCACCGGAGGCGCCAGACCGGGAAGTGTCGGCAGTGTGGGAAGGTGAGTCCGTCTGTCCTGGAAGAAATCACAGAACAACTTTATGTTCACGGCTTTGGTCCCAAATTTCACTGTAAAATTATGGAGGACCGATCCAGAAGTGTCTTCAGCTGCAATACCAGCGAGTGCCACTAGAGGTCGGCTCCAAAAAGCCTCCGGCTCCATAGACTCCCATTCAACTTCTCTCATCAAATCCAAAGTGAATAAAATGTGTCCATCAGTTATCTCGGTGTTGTTAGCTAAAGTCACTCCTTCTTATTAGTTTTCTGGAGGTCCATCTGAAAATAATCCCTCATTCATTAGAAAAGAAGATTCAAGAAGACCTGTTTTTGGGGGCGTGTCTGTTTGATTGACAGGCCTGTGGTGCAGTCAGGTTACAGCTATCGGTGGGCGGGACGTAGTATCGTCAGGTTTCCGATCAGAGCCTCTGACTGTCTCTCCAACAGGGATTCCAGCAGAAGTTTTCCTTCCACAGCAAAGAGATCGTCGCCATCAGCTGCTCGTGGTGCAAACAGGCGGTGAGTTCACGTTCAGAGATAAGCTCTCTGCGACTCTCTGACTTCCTGTCCGTTTCACCGCCGCTTCCTGTCTGCGTTTCAGTACCACAACAAGGTGACGTGCTTCATGCTGCAGCAGATAGAGGAGTGCTGCTCGCTGGGCGCTCACGCCGCCGTCATCATCCCGCCCACCTGGATCATCCGGGTCCGGCGGCCGCAGTCGTCCCTGAAGTCCAGCAAGAAGAAGAAGAGGACGTCGCTGAAGTGCAACAAGACGAGCAAGAAGGGAGCCGAGGTACCGACGAACCGCGGCGCCGCTCAGGTGCTTCAGGTGTTGACCTCTGACCTCGACAGGTTCCTGAGCCTCCTGTTTCTTGTCTCTCAGCTCCAAGATGGCCGCTGGAAGCCCTTCCTGGTGAAGCCCCTTCCCTCGCAGCTCATGAAGCCGCTGCTGGTGTTTGTCAACCCGAAGAGTGGCGGGAATCAGGTAGGTCGAAGTTCATGATCCATACCGGGTCACTTTCTGTCGGGTCGGGGTTCGTTTAGATTTTTCTTAATACAATCTCTCACTTTTCCCTCCAGATTTCACTTTGGCCTGAAAAAAGTAGAACAGATTAGACTACTGTGTTTATTTATACAGTTAATAAACAGTTCTATGATATATATTATATTATATATTATGGGCGTGCAGCGCCCCCTGCTGGGTGGAGGATTCTCACTGCAGATCTGTTTCTGTTTCAGGGAGCAAAGATCATCCAGTCCTTCATGTGGTACCTGAATCCTCGACAGGTGTTCGACCTGACCAAGGGGGGACCCAGAGAGGGGTGAGACCCTCAGAACAGGACCCTCAGACCAGGACCCTCAGACCAAGACTCTCAGACCAGAACCCTCAGACCAAGACCCTCAGACCAGAACCCTCAGACCAAGACCCTCAGACCAGAACCCTCAGACCAGAACCCTCAGACCAAGACTCTCAGACCAGAACCCTCAGACCAAGACCCTCAGACCAGAACCCTCAGACCAGAACCCTCAGACCAGGACTCTCAGACCAGAACCCTCAGACCAAGACTCCCAGACCAGGACTCTCAGACCAGAACCCTCAGACCAGAACCCTCAGACCAAGACCCTCAGACCAGAACCCTCAGACCAGAACCCTCAGACCAGGACTCTCAGACCAGAACCCTCAGACCAAGACTCTCAGACCAGAACCCTCAGACCAGGACTCTCTGGACTCTCTGGACTCTCAGACGTGATCCCTCCTGGTCCTGGAATTTGTCTCGGTCTGAGTTTGTCTCTGCTTTGTGTCCCTGCAGGCTGGAGTTGTACGGCAAAGTGCCCAACATGAGGATCTTGGCCTGTGGAGGAGACGGCACGGTGAGTCACACACACACACTGCTGCTGAAACATGAGATAAACAAACAGGTCAACATCAGGTAAAACAAACAAACAAACAAACAAACAAACAAACAAACAAACACAGGTCAACATCAGGTGTGTGTGTGTACGTTCAGGTGGGCTGGATCCTCTCTGTTTTGGACCAGCTGAAGCTCCACCCCCAGCCTCCTGTGGGCATCCTCCCTCTGGGGACGGGCAACGACCTGGCGAGGACTCTCAACTGGGGAGGGGTGAGTTCTGCTGACGTTCTGCCGGAGTTCTGCTGACGTTCTGCCGACATTCTACCGGAGTTCTGCTGACGTTCTACTGACATTCTACCGGAGTTCTACTGACGTTCTACTGACATTCTGCCGGAGTTCTGCTGACGTTCTGCCGACATTCTACCGGAGTTCTACTGACGTTCTACTGACATTCTACCGGAGTTCTACTGACGTTCTGCCGACATTCTACCGGAGTTCTGCTGACGTTCTACTGACATTCTACCGGAGTTCTACTGACATTCTGCCGACCTTCTACCGGAGTTCTACTGACGTTCTACTGACATTCTACCGGAGTTCTACTGACGTTCTACTGACGTTCTAGTGACATTCTACCAGAGCTCTACTGATGTTCTACTGACATTCTACCGGAGTTCTGCTGACGTTCTGCCGACATTCTACCGGAGTTCTACTGACGTACTACTGACATTCGACCGGAGTTCTGCCGACATTCTGCTGGAGTTCTACTGACGTTCTACTGACATTCTACCGGAGTTCTGCTGACGTTCTGCCGACATTCTACCGGAGTTCTACTGACGTTCTACTGACATTCTACCGGAGTTCTGCTGACGTTCTGCCGACATTCTACCGGAGTTCTACTGACGTTCTACTGACATTCGACCGGAGTTCTGCCGACATTCTGCTGGAGTTCTACTGACGTTCTACTGACATTCTACCGGAGTTCTACTGACATTCTAGTGACATTCTACCAGAGCTCTACTGATGTTCTACTGACATTCTACTGGAGTTCTACTGACGTTCTGCTGACATTCTACCCGAGTTCTACTGACGTTCTGCTAACATTCTACTGGAGTTCTACTGTCGTTTTACTGACGTTCTGCTGACGTTCTACCGGAGCTCTACTGACGTTCTGCTGATGTTCTGCTGATGTTCTACCGGAGTTCTACTGACGTTCTAGTGACATTCTACCAGAGCTCTACTGACGTTCTACTGACATTCTGCTGACATTCTACCAGAGTTCTACTGACGTTCTGCTGATGTTCTACTGACGTTCTACTGACTCCCTCCTTGTCCTCCTCTCTCAGGGCTACACCGATGAACCCATCACCAAGATCCTCTCTCACGTGGAGGACGGGAACATCGTGCAGCTGGACCGCTGGAACCTGAACGTGGAGGGGAACCCGGACGCCCCGTCCGAGGAGCGGGACGAGCATCAGACAGATAAGGTGAGTCAGAGGAGCGCCGTGCCGAGAGGCGTTCAGGGTCCACCAGCAGGGGGCGCCTCACCTGGAACTCTGTTTCTCTTTCAGCTTCCAATCGACGTCTTCAACAACTACTTCAGTCTGGGCTTCGACGCACACGTCACGCTGGGCTTCCACGAATCCAGAGGTTGGTGCTGGATGTGGCTCTGGGTCACACACTGTTACACAATGTTACACAATGCCACACAATGTCACACACTGTTACACAATGTTACACAAGTGTTGCACACTGTTACACAATGTTACACAATGTCACACACTGTTACACACCGTTACACACTGTTACACAATGTTACACACTGTTACACAATGTCACACACTGTTACACAATGTTACACAAGTGTAGCACACTGTTACACAATGTTACACACTGTTACACAATGTAACACAATGTTACACAATGTCACAATGTTACACACTTTTACACAATGTTACACAAGTGTCGCACACTGTCGCACACTGTCACACACTGTTACACACTGTTACACAATGTTACACACTGTTACACAATGTCACACAATGTCACAATGTCACACACTGTTACACAATGTTACACAATGTGTTACTTGCACTGTGTTGTTTGTTTGTTTGTTTATTGTTCGTGTGCTGAACTGAGTCTGTTTCTGTGTTCAGAGGCGAATCCAGAGAAGTTCAACAGCCGTTTCAGGAACAAGATGTTCTATGCAGGGGTGAGTCCTGGTCGGTCGGATCTATGGTCCATCCACACAGGAACATGCTGCTGATGTGTGTGTGTGTGTGTGTGTGTGTGTGTGTGTGTGTGTGTGTGTGTGTGTGTGTGTGTGTGTGTGTGTGTGTGTGTGTGTGTGTGTGTGTGTGTGTGTGTGTGTGTGTGTGTGTGTTTTTCAGACGGCCTTCTCCGACTTCCTCAGCGGCAGCTCCAAAGATCTCGCTAAACACATCAAAGTGGTGGTGAGTGGAGACGGAGTGAGAAAGTTTCTGCAGAATGAGGAAGACCTGCAGCGTCTCTTCATCCTGCAGCTCGCTGACGTGTTGCGTGTGCTGTGGGTCATGTATGAAGCCGTGACCCTCTGTATGCTCCTCCTCCTCCTCAGTGTGACGGCACGGACCTGACAGCCAAAGTGCAGGATCTGAAGCTGCAGTGTCTCCTCTTCCTCAACATCCCCAGGTACACTGCTTCTAAAGCGGAAATCACTGCATGGACTCAGGAACACCTCTGAAAACCATCATCTGGGAACACAAATGCTGGTTTAAAACTCTTTCACATCAAACGGTGGACGTTTATCTGTCAACACGATGCGTTTTTTAAGACATCCGTCATCTCAGAATCTGATTCTGCTGATAACAGAAGCACATCGTTATTGATCGGTGTTCCCGTCGGTGTTCCTGTTCCTGCTGCAGGTACTGTGCCGGCACCGTGCCGTGGGGGCATCCCAGCGAGCACCAGGACTTCGACCCTCAGCGTCACGACGACGGCTGCATCGAGGTCATCGGCTTCACCATGACATCACTGGTGAGGTCACCGCTGATCACAGCTGCCCTCATATGTCATCAGATTACTGCACCAGGTTATGAAACGACCCCCGCTGATGTCACCTGTTGTTGTTGTTGTTGTTGTTGGTATCAGGCCACGCTGCAGGTGGGCGGGCACGGCGAACGCCTCCACCAGTGTAAGGAAGTGACCCTCACCACCTACAAGCCCATCCCCATGCAGGTGGACGGCGAGCCCTGCAAGCTGGCGCCGTCCGTCATCCACATCAACCTGAGGAACCAGGCCAACATGGTGCAGAAGGCAAAGAGGAGGATCTCCATGCCGCACCTCAACGAGTAAGACACACCTCCTCGGTCTCAGCGCCGAGGCCCCGCCCACATCAAAACCCTGTGTCAGCAGGAAACACTCCCGTTAATACTGTTTACTTTATACATAAATAACATCGATCTTCCTGCTCGGGACTTTTTTTCTTTTTGACATATTTAACTTTTACTGTTCTTTGATTTAGTCGTTGTAAACGTT